>NC_031789.1:972424-978437 GCF_001522545.3 Parus major
GTGTTCCTGCTCCCAAACAGAAAATGGGAATTGGAGTTTTTTGAGATTTGAAGTGATTTGGCATTCCCATTCCCAAACAGAAAAACGGGGATTGGAGTGTTTTGGAGATTTGGTGTTCCCATTCCCAAAGAGAAAAACGGGGATTGGAATGTCTTGAAGATTTGGTGTTCCCATTCCCAAAGAGAAAATGAGGATTTTGGGGTGTTTTGGTGATTTGAGGTTCCCGTTCCCAAACAGAAAATGGGGATTTGGGGTGTTTTGGAGACTCAGAAACAGAAAATAGGGATTTAGTGTGTCCACAGTTGTGTTCCCGTTCCAGCCCCGGAATGGGAAGAGAACCAAAGTAAAACTTGGTGTGTTGAGATAAGGAGAGTTCGATAATTGTGAATAAAGTGAAATACAGGAATAATGATAATAATGATAATAATAATAACAAAAACAATAATTATAATTATAATAAGAATAATTATAACAATGATAATGATAATAAGAATAATAAGAATTATAAGAATAAGAATTATAAGAATAAGAATAAGAATAAGAATAAGAATAAGAATAAGAATAAGAATAAGAATAAGAATAAGAATAAGAATAAGAATAAGAATAAGAATAAGAATAAATGTTAGTTATTTAATAATATTCGTTATTTATATTTATAATTAATACTTATATTTATTACTATATAGTTTCTTTTAATACTATATATTATTATATTATTACTTATTATATTTATTATAAATATATTTATATTTAGTAATTAATATAATACATTAATCTACATATAATATCTACATATTGATATTATAATAAAGTATAAATAAAGTATAAAGTATTGGATAATTAGCCAATATTATTAATACTAGTTATTATTATTATTATTATTGTTATTATTATTATTATTATTATTATTATTATTATTATTATTATTATTATTATTATTATTATTATTATTATTATTATTATTANATTATTATTATTATTATTATTATTATTATTATTATTATTATTATTATTATTATTATTGTTGTTGTTGTTGTTGTTGTTGTTATTATTATTATTATTATTATTTCTTTTATAAGGGAAAACCAAGTGCTGCTCAATGCCAGTTCCAGACCCTCCCTTCCCAGTAACTCTCCCGGTTTTTCCTCAGGGAACGGGGACATTCCATGGGGTGGAATGTCCCCATTCCCAGCTGGGGTCGCCTGTCCCGGTTCCTTCTGGAACCTTCCCCAGTGGCAGAGCAGGAGAAAGGAATTCCTCGAGTCAGGATGGGATAAACAGGACTCAGTAACCCCGGAGCCACGGGGCTGTGCTCAACAACGTTCCCATCCCAAATCCCAAATCCAAATCCCAAATCCCAAATCCCAAATCCCAAATCCCAGGCTCTGGGAACAGCCGGCCCTCCCCAAGCTGGAGAATCCCACAGGATCAAAGCAGGACCCAGAGTGGAGGCTCAGGTCCTGCTCCTTCCAGAACCTTCCGGAGAGACCCCGGGGTGACCTCAGCAGGGGTTTGGGATGGAGTGAGCATTTGGGATAGAGCAGGGATTTGGGATGGAGCAGAGTTGGGATGGATCAGGGATTTGGGATAAAGCAGGAATTTAGGATGGAGCAGGAGTTTGGGATGGAGCAGGAATTTGGGATGGAGCAGGAACTTGGAATGGAGCAGGAGTTTGGGATGGAGCAGGAGTTTGGGATAGAGGAGGGATTTAGGATAGATCAGGGATTTGAGATGGAGCAGGAGTTTAGGATAGATCAGGGATTTGGGATGGAGCAGGAGTTTAGGATGGAGCAGGAATTTGGGATAGATCAGGGATTTGGGATGGAGCAGGAGTTTGGAGCCTCCTACCAGGCGAGCTTACCCCAAATCCCATCCAGCCTGGCCTTAGGCTCGGTTTTAAGCACGGTTCTGCTCAAGCAGGACCTGCCAACCCTTCAAGAGCTGCTCTGGGGGCTGAGAGGGGAAACGAGGGAACGATCCCGAGAATTACGGGACAAAACCACTTTGGCTGATGCTGAGAGCAAAGAAATCAGCTTTTTTCCTTTATTTCCTGCTGCTTTTCCTCTCCAGCCTCCTCCTCCCCATCTCTTCCACCTTTTCCAGCTTCTCTGTGGGTTTTTAGGAGGGTTCTGGAGCAGGGCCCAAACTCCTGCCACCGTTCTCATGCTTTGGCTTCTCCAGAGCCCAAAATTCTCCGTTTGGGGCAGGTGGGGCCGGGGAAAAGCTCAAAACTGAGCAGGAGTTCCGGGTGTTTCCCAGAACTTGTTATTCCTGAGACCTCGGAATCTCCCAACAGCCCCGCGGGATCTCCAGGGATTAAGACAATTCCAGAAACGCAAAGAGCCAAGAGAAACTTGTTCAGCTCCTCGGAGTTGTTGCTTTAATTTTCCCTGGGCTTTCCGTGGCTCTGAGGGATTCATTCCCAGTGTCTGGAGCTCGGAGTCAGATTCCCAGTCCTGGCTTTGTCACTGGGTTTGGGATCCCTCCCGGCTCTGGGAATTCCCTCTCCAATTCCCAATGATCCCTCCTGGCTCTGGGAATTCTCTCCTGAATTCCCAAGGATCCCTCCCGGCTCTGGAAATTCCTTCCCCGATTCCCAAGGATCCATCCTGGCTCTGGGAATTCCCTCCCGAATTCCCAAGGATCCCTCCTGGCTCTGGGAATTCCTTCCCCGATTCCCGGGGATCCATCCTGGCTCTGGGAATTCCCTCCCGAATTCCCAAGGATCCCTCCTGGCTCTGGAAATTCCTTCCCTGATTCCCGGGGATCCCTCCTGGCTCTGGGAATTCCTTCTCCGATTCCCAAGGATCCCTCCTGGCTCTGGAAATTCCTTCCCTGGTTCCCGGGGATCCCTCCTGGCTCTGGGAATTCTCTCCTGAATTCCCAAGGATCCCTCCTGGCTCTGGGAATTCCTTTCCCGATTCCCAAGGATCCCTCCTGGCTCTGGAAATTCCTTTCCCGATTCCCGGGGATCCCTCCTGGCTCTGGGAATTCCTTTCCCGATTCCCGGGGATCCCTCCCGGCTCTGGAGAGGCCGCCCTCTCTCCCTTCCCTCGATGCCACCAATTCCTTTCTCCCTTTTTCTCTTTTTTTCCCGTTTTTTTTTTTTTTGTCGGAGCCACCGCGCCTGTAATAACCATTCCAAATGAGTCTTGCTGGGCCAGGAGAAAGGGGAGGGGAAGGGGAAAAGAAAAAAAAAAAAAAAAAGGGGGAGGAGAGGATGAGATTTGGGGGTTGGGAGAAAAGGAGGAGGGGGTTTAAATAGCAAAGAATTAGGGGGGTAAAAAAAAAAATAAATAAAAATCTGATGCAAATCACTGGTGGAGAGAAAATTATGTGCAATTACCCGAGCGATACTGGGCAGCCGTGCCCACCCCAACCAACAAGATCTCATTAACAAGCAGAAAATAAGATTGAAATGGTGTGTAAAAGAGCTGAAAAATGAATTTGAATGCTGCATTTGTCCACAATTACCCCCTCGTTCACACATATTTTATTGCAATTTTTTTATTATTCTTAATCTTTCCATCCCTCAAAGCAGATTGGGAACATCCTGGCATTACGGTTGCTGAGGGAGGAAGCATTAAGGATTCCCCGTTTCCCTGAAAGGAGACCCTTCTCTCGCTCGAATTTTCCAGCCTTGCTTTTGGCCGGATCAGGATTCATTTCCCGGCTTATCCCGGTGTTCCTTCCTCATCCTTTAACACCGGCGGCTTCCCGCGCCTTCCTTTTCCCATCTCCCCTTCTCTCCATCCCCCTCCAGGCTTTTCCTCCTCATCCTCCTCATTCCCGGTTCTCCAGAGGATCCCGATCCCTCCTCCTTTGCCCTTCAGGAGCGTCCCTCGCATCCCTCACGCCGCCTTCCTTCCCCTCCTCATCCTCCCCGCGACCTTGGAGCGGGATTCCCGATAAATCCTCGCCCAAAAAGGAAGCTCCGGCTTCCTCCGGGAAAAGCGGCTCCGCGTTCTCCCTAAACTTTTAACCCGCACATCCCAGGAAAGCCACCCGGTTTTTTTTTTTTTTCTTTTTCCCCCCCTCGCTGAAGTTTCTGGCATTTTTTTTTTTTGGGATATATTTCACCAAACAAAGCCCATCTGCTCTTGTCAGTTTGACGCCTCCGCTGCCGGCACCGGGAAAAGAAGGGGACATTTTTCCCGTGTGAAAACAGATCCCTCTCTTTTTTTTTATCTTTTTTTTTTTTTCCTCCTGATTCCCGGCTCCGAGGAGGGTGGGAAGGGGGGAATTCACACCCGAGGGGCCTCTCCGTCCTGAGGTTCCCTCGATGGTTTGGGGTGCTCTGATCCCGCTGGAAACCCCCAAAAAAAGCCCAACAAAAAAACCTAAAAAAAGCAGGATTTCATCCCCTTAACCCGAATTCTGGGTTGGTCCCCGCGTGGTTCCCGCTCCAGCCGTGCTGCTGAGATAGGAAAACACCGGGAAGGATTTGGGATTTGGGATTTGGGAGCTCCATTCCCCCGAGCCTGGAATCCCATGGGAATTTTGGCGGGCCCAGGATCGGCCCCCGAGGCTCCGCAAACTCCGGGACGCGAATTGGGGAGGAAAAAGGAAGAAACGGGAGAAGAAAAGTGGGGATAAAAACCCTGGGGAGGAGAGCAGGAGCGATGGCAGCAGGAACGAGACGCGTGAGGAGCTGTGGAAGCTCCTGATAAGGCTCCAGATGTGGAATTTAAGGCACCCAGGGCTGAGACACCAAAATCTGTCCCCAAAAATCTTCCAACCTCCCTCCGCAGCCAGACCCCGCTCCCCACCGCTGCTGCGAGGGGGGAAAAACCGCAGCGGGGCGGGTGGAATTCCTGAATTCCTGAATTCCTGCGGCAATCCCGGCGGGATTTGGCCGGGAGACGCGGCACTGCCGATTCCTGCGGGAGCTCGGGACGCGGCGAGCGGCGCGCGGGAGGGAAAATGAGCAATTAGCAATTAACGCCGCATTCCCGGCGACCTCCGGCACGCGGAGCCGCTGGAATATCCCAGGGAGCCGGTGGGAAAGGCAGCCCGGGAATGGGGGGAGCGAGATGGGAAAGGGAAGTTTAAAAGCGAGGGGCGCAATGAAAGGAATAAAATAATTGGGATCGGGAGGGCGCGCGCCGCATTCCCAGGGCGCGCATTCCCGGCTGCGCCTGGTAAATCCAGCTGTGCTCCAGCTGTGCCCCGCCTGGGAAGAGCCAATCCCGGGCAGGAAAAATCTCCAGAGGCGCGTCCGGCCGAGGATCGGGATCCAGGGTTCATTGTGGGGTTCATTCCAGAGGGATGGGGGAGCTCGGGTGGATTTGGGGATCTCCTGGAGAGATTCCAGCCCGGAGCCGGGAATCTCTTCCTGGGAACCGGAGCTCTGCGGGTGTGGGAGAGGGGTCAGCTCCCAGTTTTTCCCTTTGCTTCGCCATCCCCGGGCGCGCTGAGGAAAATTCCCATTCCCTCCCATCCCAGCTGGAGAGGCTGCGGCACACGGGGGATTTTGGGGGCTGTATCCAGCCCTGGAGCATCGCCGGGATGTGGGGAGTGCAGTCCCACAGCCTCGGGAGGGGTTTATGGGATGAGAGGAATCCCAAAAGGATGCTGGGCTGAGCTTCGGTGTGAGAGTTTGGGGGTCCAGAGGGTCCGGAGTGACCCTCCCACCATCCCAGGTGGGGAGCAAGAGCAGGGACTGGCTCTGGAATGTGACCTCGGACACTTTGGGGTGCGGGAATGGCTCTGCAGGGTCACTTTGGGATGCAGGGAATCCTCTGGGATGTGGGATCCGACACTTTGGGGTGCGGGAACGGCTCTGGGATGTGGCCCCGAGCAGTTTGGGGTGCGGGAATGGCTCTGCAGGGACACTTTGGGGTGCAGGGAATGGCTATGATGTGGCCCCGGGAAGTTTGGGGCTCGCGAATGGCTCTGCAGGGACATTTTGGGGTGCGGGAATGGCTCTGCAGGGACATTTTGGGGTGCAGGGAATGGCTATGATGTGGCCCCGGGAAGTTCGGGGTGCGGGAATGGCTCTGCAGGGACACTT
>NC_031789.1:978582-979172 GCF_001522545.3 Parus major
GGGTGCGGGAATGGCTCTGCAGGGACACTTTGGGGTGCAGGGAATGGCTGTGATGTGACCTCGGACAGTTTGAGGTGCGGGAATGGCTCTGCAGGGACATTTTGGGGTGCAGGGAATGGCTGTGATGTGTCCCCAGGAAGTTTGGGGTGCGGGAATGGCTCTGCAGGGACACTTTGGGGTGCCAGGGCCGGGCAGGAGCCGCTGCGTGTCCAGGGAAGCGCAGAGGGAGGAGATCCAGGAGCCGCAGGGAAGGACCGGGCGGCTCTGGCCTCTGTTCCACGCCGGGGTCCCCCACTTTGAGGGGCGCTGGATTTGCGGGGAAACCCCCCCGTTCTGCGGGGCTGCCAAAAGCCTCCCCCGGCATCATTTCACGGAGATCTCCGACCCCGGAGGGCTCTGCGGGCGATCAAAGGTGCGCGGGGTCCCGGGCAGCCCCTGAAGCCCATCCAGAAGCCAATCCCTCTGATTTCAGGGAATTGAGCACCTGAAAGGCGCTCCCGAGACTCGCGGGGCACGGGGCGGGGAGCCTGGGATGCGCATCCAGGGAAATCACGGGGTGCTGGCTGTGGGGTCGGGGGGAAAGAGGGAAT
>NC_031789.1:979545-985514 GCF_001522545.3 Parus major
AATCACAGGGAATTTGGGAAGTTTCCCTGGATGTGGGGTCGGGGAAAAAGAGGGAATTCAGGGACTTTTGGGAATCCACAAGGAGCGGCTCTCGGGATTGAAGGGAGAGGCCAAAGCGCTGAGTTTTGGGAAGGAATTCATCCACCAAGCCAGCTCTGAGGTGACACCGGGCTGTCCCCACGGGTCACAGCTCTCCCCGGCTCTGCACGGGGACACAGAGAGGGGACACTGCCTCCCCCTGAATCCCTGGCTGCCTCCTCTCTCTCCCCGAGCCTCTCGCAGCTTTTCCTCTCCCTCTCCCGTCCCCGTGCTCCCTCTCCTCCATTTGATGTGGAGAGGAGCTGTCTGCCACTCGCGCGTCTGTTCCGAGAAGGGATCAGAAGTTTCAGCGAGCGCTCGGCGCCTCTCCTTTGATCCATGTCCTGAGGCCTGCTTGACAGCGAAAAAAAGCATGGAGACAAAACGACTCAGTCAAAGTGATTCCTGACAACTGTCTCCATGAGATAAGGAAGCTCTCTGTGTCTTGGTGGCTTTTTTTTTTATTTTTTTTTCATTTTTTTTTTTTATTTCTAATACCGCCTCTCCGTTTCCATAAGAAGCGGAGTCACTTTAAACCAGAGGAGCAGAGC
This sequence comes from Parus major, assembly GCF_001522545.3. Lineage (NCBI taxonomy): Eukaryota > Metazoa > Chordata > Aves > Passeriformes > Paridae > Parus > Parus major. The sequence continues at coordinate 980,175 of NC_031789.1, forward strand.
CAAGCACGGAGCTGAGCTTTATCGCTCTTCCTGTCTCTCTTTTTTTGTTCGGTTGGGGTTTTTTCCCCTTTTTATCCCTCTTTCCCCCCGTTTTTCCCGCTGTGGATGAGGCTCTGGAGCTGTCCCGGCGCGGTGGCGGTGGCCAGGGGGACACGGAGACAATTCCCAGGGGGACAATTCCCAATTTGCGGGAGAGGGAAGTCGGGTTTTGCCCGGCTCTGGCCACTCCAGCGCTCCTCGGAGCCGCTGCCGAGCCCCGGAATTTCCTTTGGGATCCTTCAGTTCCGCTTGGTGGGGTCGAGACACGCAGGGAAGGTCCCCCCCTGCCCAGGGGGGTTCTGCGGGGCTGGGAGGGCTCAGAGACACCGGGAGAGGTGGGTGGGAATGGGGATCCCAAAGACAGGGTTCCCAAAAAACCACAGGGGTCCCAAAGACAGGGATCCCAAAAAACCACAGGGGTCCCAAAGACAGGGAACCCAAACAAACACAGGGATCCCAAAGACACACAGGGATCCCAAAAAACCACAGGGGTCCCAAAGACAGGGTTCCCAAAAAACCACAGGGGTCCCAAAGACAGGGATCCCAAAAAACCACAGGGGTCCCAAAGACAGGGAACCCAAAAAACCACAGGGGTCCCAAAGACAGGGAACCCAAACGGGGATCCCAAAAAACCACAGAGATCCCAAACAGGGATCCCAAACAAGCACAGGGATCCCAAAGACACACAGGGATCCCAAAAAACCACAGAGATCCCAAACGGGGATCCCAAACAAACACAGGGATCCCAAAGACAGGGAACCCAAACGGGGATCCCAAACAAACAGAGATCCCAAACACACACAGGGATCCCAAACAAACAAGGATCTCAAACAGGGATCCCAAATAAAGGGATCCCAAATAACCAGGGATCCCAAAGAAGGATCCCAAACAAACACAGGGATCCCAAACAGGAATCCTGAACAATCACAGGGACCCCAAACACAGGGATCCACAGGGATCCACAGGGATCCCAATCAATCACAGGGATCCCTTGTTGATGGAGGGGACAGGGAGGTGCTGAGGGACACGGGGGGACAGGGCCACTCCAGCCGGGGGAGGAGCTGTGGGAATGTGGGATGGATCCCAGACTGCTCCATCCCAGCTCTGGAAAGCTGCAGGGGACCTCAGGAGACCTCAGAGGACTTCAGGGGACCTCTGGGGACCTCTGGGGACTTCAGGAGACCTCTGGGGACTTCAGGGGACTTCAGGAGACCTCTGGGGACTTCAGGGGACCTCTGGAGACCTCTGGGGACTTCAGGGGACCTCAGGGGACCTCTGGGGACTTCAGGGGACCTCAGGGGACTTCAGGGGACTTCTGGGGACCTCAGAGGACTTCAGGGGACCTCTGGGGACCTCAGGGGACTTCTGGGGACCTCAGAGGACTTCAGGGGACCTCAGAGGACCTCTGGGGACTTCAGGGGACTTCAGGGAACCTCAGGGGACCTCAGGTGACAGAGCCTGGAAACGAGGAGGTGGCTCTGAGGTCCGTGGCAGGACAGGGGACAGAGCCACACTCAGAGGATGGGGACAGGGATTGGAGGATCACGGAAGGGTTGGGGTCCACATTCCTTTTGTGGCCAGGGACCCCTCCCGTGGCCAGGGACCCTTCTCGTGGCCAGGGACCCTTCTCGTGGCCAGGGACCCCTCCCGTGGCCAGGGACCCCTCCCGTGGCCAGGGACCCCTCCCACCATCCCCGGCCGCTCCAGGCGGCTCCAGGCCCGGAGCTGCAGGCTCAGGATCCCTCCCAGCCCTGCAGAACCTCCCGGCCGGGGATCTCCTCTCCCCCCTTCTCTCCGTAATTGGGCTTTTTGTGGCTCCGGAGTGAAGCTCCATTAGCGGCGGGGCCGGGGGGCGAGCGGGCCCCGCGGAGGGGGAGGGTCCCTTCCCCCCCAGAACCGCGCTGCGCCGCGCTGATAAACAGCAAATATCGGGGAACGGGATTTCCACATTATCTGAGCGCGGCAGAAAATCAAAATTTCAGTCTAAATCCGAGGAGACGAAGCTCATAAGCTCCTCCAGCTGATACAGACGCCGAGCCCAGCCGGCGAAGGCTCAGGAGGCACAAAATAACGTTTTTCGTTCACAAAAAAAAAAAAAAAAAAAAAAAAAAAAAAAAAAAAAGAAAAAAAAAGTAGAAGAAGAAAAGGAGAGAAAGCAAAAGGAATGAACGAGAAGGGAGAAGCAAGAAATGTCTTTGGGGGCTGCCTGCGGGGAGAGGTGGTGCGGAGAGGAGCGTGGTGTGATGCTGCAGCCCCTCGGTGGCGAGGGGAGAAACAGCCGGCGGTGCTGGGGAAGGGGCTGGGGGTCCCAGGAGGTCCCAAAGGGCGGCTCCGGTTCCGGCTCCGGCTGCTCCGGAGGTGCTGGCAGCGCTTCATGAGCGATCCCAGAGCGCAGCTGAGCCCCGAGCCCGTGTTGGGAGCCGTGTGGGGCCTTCCCCAGCCCAAAAAGCGAGGCTGGGGTCGGCCGGGAGCTCCTCCGTGCCCCGCTCCAGCCTGGGGCCCGCGGGGAGGCCATGCCGAGGGGAGCGGGGAGATGCTCCAGGACGGGGCTCCCCAAATTCTGGGAGCGGGTCCCAGTGTGGGATCAATGCCGAGGGGAGCAGGGAGATGCTCCTGGATGGGGCTCCCCAAAATCTGCAGCGGGTCCCAGTGTGGGGGCAATGCTGAGGGGAGCGGGGAGATGCTCCTGGACGGGGCTCCCCAAATTCTGGGAGCGGGTCCCAGTGTGGGAGTGATGCCGAGGAGAGCGGGGAGATGCTCCTGGATGGGGCTCCCCAAAATCCGGAGCAGGCCCCAGTGAGGGATCAGTGCTGAAGGCAGTAATGAGATGCTCCTGGATGGGGATGGATGGGGCTCCCCAAAATCCGGAGCAGGTCTCAGTGTAGGGGCAATGCTGAGGGGAGCNGGGGACTTCTGGGGACCTCAGAGGACTTCAGGGGACCTCAGAGGACCTCTGGGGACTTCAGGGGACTTCAGGGAACCTCAGGGGACCTCAGGTGACAGAGCCTGGAAACGAGGAGGTGGCTCTGAGGTCCGTGGCAGGACAGGGGACAGAGCCACACTCAGAGGATGGGGACAGGGATTGGAGGATCACGGAAGGGTTGGGGTCCACATTCCTTTTGTGGCCAGGGACCCCTCCCGTGGCCAGGGACCCCTCCCGTGGCCAGGGACCCCTCCCACCATCCCCGGCCGCTCCAGGCGGCTCCAGGCCCGGAGCTGCAGGCTCAGGATCCCTCCCAGCCCTGCAGAACCTCCCGGCCGGGGATCTCCTCTCCCCCCTTCTCTCCGTAATTGGGCTTTTTGTGGCTCCGGAGTGAAGCTCCATTAGCGGCGGGGCCGGGGGGCGAGCGGGCCCCGCGGAGGGGGAGGGTCCCTTCCCCCCCAGAACCGCGCTGCGCCGCGCTGATAAACAGCAAATATCGGGGAACGGGATTTCCACATTATCTGAGCGCGGCAGAAAATCAAAATTTCAGTCTAAATCCGAGGAGACGAAGCTCATAAGCTCCTCCAGCTGATACAGACGCCGAGCCCAGCCGGCGAAGGCTCAGGAGGCACAAAATAACGTTTTTCGTTCACAAAAAAAAAAAAAAAAAAAAAAAAAAAAAAAAAAAAAGAAAAAAAAAGTAGAAGAAGAAAAGGAGAGAAAGCAAAAGGAATGAACGAGAAGGGAGAAGCAAGAAATGTCTTTGGGGGCTGCCTGCGGGGAGAGGTGGTGCGGAGAGGAGCGTGGTGTGATGCTGCAGCCCCTCGGTGGCGAGGGGAGAAACAGCCGGCGGTGCTGGGGAAGGGGCTGGGGGTCCCAGGAGGTCCCAAAGGGCGGCTCCGGTTCCGGCTCCGGCTGCTCCGGAGGTGCTGGCAGCGCTTCATGAGCGATCCCAGAGCGCAGCTGAGCCCCGAGCCCGTGTTGGGAGCCGTGTGGGGCCTTCCCCAGCCCAAAAAGCGAGGCTGGGGTCGGCCGGGAGCTCCTCCGTGCCCCGCTCCAGCCTGGGGCCCGCGGGGAGGCCATGCCGAGGGGAGCGGGGAGATGCTCCAGGACGGGGCTCCCCAAATTCTGGGAGCGGGTCCCAGTGTGGGATCAATGCCGAGGGGAGCAGGGAGATGCTCCTGGATGGGGCTCCCCAAAATCTGCAGCGGGTCCCAGTGTGGGGGCAATGCTGAGGGGAGCGGGGAGATGCTCCTGGACGGGGCTCCCCAAATTCTGGGAGCGGGTCCCAGTGTGGGAGTGATGCCGAGGAGAGCGGGGAGATGCTCCTGGATGGGGCTCCCCAAAATCCGGAGCAGGCCCCAGTGAGGGATCAGTGCTGAAGGCAGTAATGAGATGCTCCTGGATGGGGATGGATGGGGCTCCCCAAAATCCGGAGCAGGTCTCAGTGTAGGGGCAATGCTGAGGGGAGCTGGGAGATGCTCCTGGATGGGCTCCCCAAATTCTGGAGCAGGTCCCAGTGAGGGAGTGATGCTGAGGACAGTGAGAAGCTGCTCCTGTACGGGGATCCCCAAATTCTGGGAGCGGGTCCCAGTGTGGGGGCAATGCTGAGGGGAGCAGGGAGATGCTCCTGGATGTGGATGGGGCTCCCCAAAATCCGGAGCAGGTCCCAGTGAGGGATCAATGCCGAGGGAACTGGGAGATGCTCCTGGATGAGGGTGGGGCTCCCCAAATTCTGGGAGCGGGTCCCAGTGCAGGTGTGATGCTGAGGGGAGCAGGGAGATGCTCCTGGATGAGGATGGGGCTCCCCAAAATCTGCAGTGGGTTCCAGTGTGGGAGCAATGCTGACAGTAGCAGGAAGCTGCTCCTGGATGGGGCTCCCCAAAATCTCCTGGCTGTGCCCGGCCCCCCTGCCCAGAGATGTTCTGCAGCACCAAACCCCTCCCTCAGCAGCCAAACCCCACAGGAAAGGCTGAATGAACCCCAATTTGTCCTGGTCCTCCAGCACCCCCCTCCCACCCCAAACCCCGTGCAGGGGTCACAGAGGAGCTCCTGGGATTGGTTTGGCTCTAAAATCCTTTTTGCTGCCCGATTTTTCCTCTGATCCCGGGCGGCTCCCATCGTGCTGTCCCCACACCCCCAGGCTCATTCCTGCTCTCCCAGCCCCTCCAGCATCCTCCCCGTGCTGCCCCGGGCTCATCCTGCTCTCCCAGCCCCTCCAGCATCCTCTCCCTGCTGTCCCAGGCTCATCCTGCTCTCCCAGCCCCTCCAGCATCCTCCCCGTGCTGCCCCAGACTCACTCCTGCTCTCCCAGCCCCTCCAGCATCCTCTCGGTGCTGCCCCGGGCTCATCCTGCTCTCCCAGCCCCTCCAGCATCC
>NC_031789.1:985529-993091 GCF_001522545.3 Parus major
TCCCAGCCCCTCCAGCATCCTCTCGGTGTTATCCCAGGCTCATTTCTGCTCTCCCAGCCCCTCCAGCATCCTCTCGGTGTTATCCCAGGCTCATTCCTGCTCTCCCAGCCCCTCCAGCATCCTCTCGGTGTTATCCCAGGCTCATTCCTGCTCTCCCAGCCCCTCCAGCAGCCTCTCGGTGTTATCCCAGGCTCACTCCTGCTCTCCCAGCCCCTCCAGCATCCTCTCGGTGCTGCCCCGGGCTCATCCTGCTCTCCCAGCCCCTCCAGCATCCTCCCCGTGCTGCCCCGGGCTCATCCTGCTCTCCCAGCCCCTCCAGCATCCTCTCCCCACACCCCCGGGCTCATCCTGCTCTCCCAGCCCCTCCAGCATCCTCCCCGTGCTGCCCCAGGCTCCCAGCCCAGCCCGGGGGGCTCCGTTCCGCCGGGGTCTCGGGGCCGGGAGAGGTTTCCCCAAGCCCCGCTGGGGCCGGGAGGTCAGGGCCCAGCGAGTGTTTCTGTTTAGTTCCAGATACCAGCCTGACAGGTGGGTGCCTCTTGATTAATTCCCAGCTCCCCTAAAACCTCCCGGGTTCCTGGGACGCGGCCCCGCTCCAATCCAGCCCAAATTAGGGGGGAAACCCTGGGGGGGTTCCGTGCGGCACCTCCAGCGCTCCACAAACGTCCCCAGTGAGGGTCTTTGAACAGCCAGAAACCCCCACCACGAGCTCCCAGTTCTCCCAGTTCCTCCCAGTTTGGCAGCTCTGACGGAACCTGCTGGAACCTGTGTGCAGGAGGAGGGGGATTTGGGGATCCAGGGGGATCTGAGGGGGTCTCTGTGGGCTCTGACACCAAATCTTCACCCAGCCCCTCCCACGGGAGACACCAGAGACCCCCAGAGACCCCCCCCAGAGCCCAGGAAAAGCGAATCCCTCTGGTGCTGCCTCAGCCCGTGGGGAGATTTGGGGTTTTGGGGGTTTTTTGGGCGCATCCATGGAGTCCAAACCTCGGGAATTCTTTGCTTCCCTCTCACCCCTTTTTTCACCCACTCTGAGCGCCCAGAAATGCCCAAAATCCCCACTCGGGTGCCCAAAACCCGCCGGTTTCTCCCCAGAACATCCCCACAGGGGGAAATTCCCGAGGTTCCTGGAGCTGAGGGAGTTTCAGTAAATCCCAAGGTGCTGAGGAGAGGCAGGGAAGGTGATTTCCTGCTCAGCTCCCTCCAACCCCGGCAAATCCCGGGGGGTTTTCCCCATCCCTTTATCAGGGTGGATCCACCACCACAGGAATGTGGAGATTAAAACCCCAAAGGGCTCCGAGGAGCAGAGGAAAAGACAAATCCAGGATCTTTCGAGGTGCTGCATCCTCCCGAGCTCGGAGGGAAGCATCCAATGCCTGAACGCTTATGTTAAAAAAAAAAAAAAAAATAGAGAAAAATAGAAAAAAAACCGAATCAACTTATTAAAATTTCGCCCCCTCTGCATCTCCTGCTTATTCAAACAGCGCCAATTTCCGTGGATCTCATATCAGCTCCCAGCATCTCCCAGCCTCAGCGCTCGGGTTATATGGGAAAAGAGAGAGAGAGAGAGGGAAAAGGAGGGGGGAGGAAAAAAAACTGCGAGCAAAATAAAAGCCGCTATCTGACAGAATCTCTCCTGGGGATCTCAGTTATTAAAAAAAAAAGAAGAAGGAAAAAAAAAGGAATATTTTTTTTTCTCTCTTGGCTGCTGTTTGTTAAATGTGCAGGAGCCATAGGCAAATTTTTGCTAATTTTGTGCATGCTTTTATCATAGTGGTGATTCACTGGCAGCTTTATCCTCCGATAAGTGGATTAGTTGTTGAGCTAAACAAAAAGGTGTTTGACAAGCAGGAAGCTCTAAAGAACATATTTGTTTTCCGAAGAATGGAGCTGTGTTTGTTGCTCGGTGCAGTGCGGGGCGTTGTGGGGAATTTCATTAGCCCAAAGGAGAAGGAGAACTCTCCTGCTCTGCACGGGGATGAGCCGGAGCCTCTCCCTCCTCTCAGGGTGGGGTTTGGATGATGAGGAGGGGTTTGGAGGGGTGTAGAAGGTCTTTGGGTTTATTTGGGAATATCACCCAGCATATACATAATGTATCTATATTTTTATATATTTATTTATTTATCTGTTTATTAATTTATTTACCTATTCACGTTATTTATTTATTTATCTATTTATTTTTATATTTTTTATATTTTTATTTTTTATATTTTCATATATATTATATATATAAATATATATAAATATATATAAATATATCTATTTAATATATATATAAATATAAAAAATATATATTTTATATATTTATATTTATATTTATATTATATTCATATTCATATTTACATTTATATTTACATTTATATTTATATTTATATTTATATTTATATTTATATTTATATTATTTGTTTATATTATTTGTTTATATATTCACATATTTACATATTTCTATTTATATTTTTACATTTTTATATTTTATTTATATATTTATTTGTACATCTGTCTATATTTATATCTATGGGCTCACTGTGCAGCTCTGGGAATGTTCTGGAACGTGCTCTGCTGATCCTGCCTGGGCTGCTCTTATCCCATCTCCTGTTCCATCCCTCTATTCCAAACCCTTATCCCATCTCCTGTTCCATCCTGCTCTTCCAAACTCTTATCCCATCTCCTGTTCTGTTCTACTCTTCCAAGTTCTTATCCTGTTTTTGATCCCATCCCTGCTCTTCCAAACCCTTATCCCATCCCCTGTTCCATCCCTCTCTTCCAAGTTCTTATCCTGTTTTTGATCCCATCCCTCTATTCCATACTCTTATCCCATCTCTTTCCATCCTGCTCTTCCAAACCCTTATCCCATCTTTGATCCCACTCTTCCAAACTCTTATCCCATCTCCTGTTCTGTTCTACTCTTCCAAGTTCTTATCCTGTTTTTGATCCCATCCCTGCTCTTCCATGCTCTTATCCCATCTCCTGTTCCATCCTGCTCTTCCGAACCCTTATCCCATCTCCTGTTCCATCCCTTTCTTCCAAACTCCTCTTATCCCATCTCCTGTTCTGTTCTACTCTTCCAAGATCTTATCCTGTTTTTGATCCCATCCCTCTATTCCATACTCTTATCCCATCTCCTGTTCCACCCCTCTCTTCCAAGTTCTTATCCTGTTTTTGATCCCATCCCTCTATTCCAAGCTCTTATCCCATCTCTTTCCATCCCACTCTTCCAAGCTCTTATCCCAACTCCTGTTCCATCCCTCTATTCCAAACCCTTATCCCATCTCCCATCCTGCTCTTCCAAGCCCTTATCCCGTCTCCTCCCCCACCCCTGCCCTCGGCACCCATCGCTTTCCGGGCAGGGACTCCAGGGTTGTTCTCTCCCGGTGTTTCCCTTCCTGCAGCCCCTCCCTACCCCCCTTCCCTTCTCCTTCCTGCTTTTCCCGTCCTGCCAGGAGAGCCGGGAATGGGGCCGGCCGATCCCTGTCCCCTCCTGGCAGTGACCCCTGATTTTGGGGTGGTCGAGGACGGGATAAATCCCCCGGGATGTCTCTCGCAGGGAAACGAGGCCTCTTCCCTCATCCCGCTGCTGCCCCGAAGGTTCCCGGTGTCCTTGGGAACCGGAGCAGCGCATCCCATGGGATGGGATGGGATGGGAGCATCCTGGCGTTCCCGGGAGCCCGCAGGGAGGGAGGGAGAGGCGGCCGCGCCATCCCCATCCCCGAGCTGCTCCCGGGGATGCTGCAAAGCCGCTTTTCCCTGGCGAGGGGCTGGAGCAGCGCGGTTTTCCCGGGATTTGGGGAGGGCTGAGCTCAGAGCTGCGGCCGGCAGCTGAAAATGATACCGGAGAGGGAAGGAGGGAGGGGGAGAGGGAAGGAGGGAGGGAGAGAGGGAAGGAGGGAGGGAAGGGGGACGCGGAGGAGCGAAAGGTCCCCAGCTGGCTGTGAGTGGCATCTGCGCGCGGAGCGCAGCCTCCAGCTGAGAGCTATTTCACTATTTATTTACATGTAATTATTGCTATGAGGTGCAGATATTAACACTGTCAAGAGCAATTTGCCCTGACATTTTTCACTTGCTCTGTTCCCTGACGTTCCGGGCTGGGTGGGATTTTTCCGCTGCCTCTCTTCTCCTCCCGCTCCCTCCTCCCGGCCCCGCTCCGCTGCGGGCACGGCGCTGCTTTAATCCCGCGTCCTTCGCAACTCATTAAACTTTGAAATTTAATTTTGGCCGGGGCGCGGGCAGCGGCTCCCGCCCCTGCCCAGCAGCCCGAGCATTTCCAGTGCGAACAAACCGAATTTACCGCTGGCCGCGTTTTCAATTGCGAGGCAATCTCGCCCTCAACCTTCGCTGCATCTCAAACACCCCAAAGGTGCTCGAGCGTTCATGGCGGGGACACTCAGAAAGCAAACGCAAAACAGAGATTTTTATTTTTTTTTCCCAGAGCAAAAAAAAAAATCACCTCCCGCCCCAAAACTGGCGGCTGCTTCCGACTTTTTCTGCCCCGTTTTTTTCCCCTTCTCTCCCCGGCCCGAACCACCTGATTCCGATGGTTGGTGACACTTTAAATTAAGATTTCCGGCCCGCGCCAGAGCCCTGATTTAATGAGACAGTTGTTGGATGTCATTTATTAAATGCCGGTTGTGCATCGGGGCTCGTTTGCTGCGCGACGTGACGGGCACAGCTCGGCCCAGCACGGCTTGGCCCATCAGCCGGGAGGGGATTTGGGATCCTTCGGCAGCCAGGAGATTTGGGATCCTTTTGCAATCAGGACGGGATGTGGGATCCTTTGGCAGCCAGGAGGGGATTTGGGAACCTTCAGCAGCCAGGAGATCTGGGATCCTTTTGCAATCAGGAGGGGATTTGGGATCCTTCAGCACTCAGGAGGGGATTTGGGATCCTTTTGCAATCAGGACGGGATGTGGGATCCTTTGGAAGCCAGGAGGGGATTTAGGATCCTTTTGTAATCAGGAGTCGTTTCGGGATCCTTTTGCAATCAGGAGGGGATTTGGGATCCTTTGGCAGCCAGGAGGGGATTTGGGATCCTTTTGCAATCAGGACGGGATTTGGGATCCTTTGGAAGCCAGGAGGGGATTTGGGATCCTTTTGTAATCAGGAGTCTTTTCGGGATCCTTTTGCAATCAGGAGGGGATTTGGGATCCTTTTGCAATCAGGAGAGGATTTGGGATCCTTTTGTAATCAGGAGGGGATCTGGGATCCTTTTGCAGCCAGGAGAGGATTTGGGATCCTTTTGTAATCAGGAATAGTTTTGGGATCCTTTTGCAATCAGGAGGGGATTTGGGATCCTTTGACAGCCAGGAGGGGATTTGGGATCCTTTTGCAATCAGAAGGGAATTTGGGATCCTTCAGCATCTCCTTGGTGTGCAATAAACCTCCTCCTTCCTCCCTCCTCCCTCCACTGCCCCAAAATTCCCCATTCCCATCCCGTCGGGAGAATTCAGGACAGGGTGACCAGGTCAGGTTGTGTGGAGGCTGTTCTTGGAAGGGGAAAATCCCACAAATTCTGGCTATTCCTCAGAGCTTGGGCCTGCTGGGGTTTTTGGAAGGGGTTTTAATGATCAATCCATTTTATCTACAGCACTTTTGGCCCCTTTTCTTGTCATTCTTAGGGTTGGACCAGGCTTGGCTTCTGCTCCCTTGGCTTTGCAGGGAAAATATTTGGGAATCTGGTGCTTTCTCCCTATTTTCTTCTGGATTTGCTTCCTTGGGAAGGGCACAGCCAGAGAGCCGGGCCCAAGAGGAGAAGGGAAAACCGGGATGGCCGTGGATGATGGAAAGACCAAAACGGGGTCGTTGCCTTCAGCGCTCCCTGGTTTTCCTTCTTTGTGAACTGTGGGACGGAAATTATCACGTTATCGCCAGCGGATCGTTGGTTTTGCCTCGTTTTGCAGGATTTTGGGGTTTTCTTCATCACTTTGGAAGTTTGTGTTCTTGCTCGAAGCCCTCACCCTTTCCCATTTCCATGGATGCCGATGGAACGGGGTTTTTTTTCCCCTCCTCTAAAAGAAAATGTTGTTTATCTTTCCCACAGCCTTCATCCGTCACCTGCTGACCCTTTGTCAAGCTTTTCCAGGAGGAGCTGGGATTTCAAGCTGGGATTTCAAGCAGGAACTTCTCTTTTTTTGTGGCTGCCGGGTGTGGGATTAAATCAGGGCCCGGTGTGGAAATTCCACATTTTTTAATCTCAGCTCCTCCTCCCCACCCCGTTCCTGTGCGTGGGGCTGAAACAAAGCTGATAAAACCTTATCAAACCTTATCAAACCTTATCAAACTCCTTTACATCTCCCAGGGATGGGCCTAGGGAGACCCTGACCGTGGTCTGAAGTTCTCCTTGCTGGTCTTGACTTATCCCAAGCCTGGCTGGAATGATCCCGTCACCATTTGGGTGCTCAGATTCCTTCTCCCTGATAAACCCAGCACCAGCTTGAGTTTTAGCCTTTCCTGGGCTTGAGTTTTAGCCTTTCCTGGGCTTGAGTTTTAGCTTTTTTGGGCTCAAACTTTGGCCTTTCCTGGGCTTGAGTTTTAGTTTTTTTGGGCTGGAATTTTAGCGTTTTTGGGCTCAAGTCTTGGCCTTTCCTGGGCTTGAGTTTTGGCTTTTTAGGGCTTGAGTTTTGGCCTTTTCTGCGCTCAAATTTTGGCCATTCTGGGGCTTGAATTTTGGCCTTTCTTGGGTTCACATTTCAGCCTTTCTTGGGTTCAGGTTTTAGTTTTAATTGAGTTCAAGTTTGGGCCTTTCTTGGGCTCAAGTTTTACCTTTTATTTGGCTTGAGTTTCGGCTTTTATTGGGCTCAAGGTTTGGCCTTCCTGAGTTTGAGTTTTGGCTTTCCTGAGCTTGAGTTTTGCCCTTCCTGGTTTTTCTGGGGGAAGGGGCGAGCTGCCGCACCCGCTGCCGGTGATGAGCGCTTTAATCAGCTCAGCCCCCTCGGAAAAGGTCAGAACATTCCAGAAACGAGCCCAATTCCTGCTCCTGATGGCACTTTGGACCGCGCCTGCCGGGATTTGGGGGTCTCTCCCCATCCAGGAGCTCCAGATTCCCTTTCCCTGTGCGGACAGGAGTTTTTTCCTCCTCCACATAATGACCAGGGCAGAATTAATCAGGCAGGGCTTTGCTGCTGACCCGCGGGCACCCGCAAAGCCCCGGCAGCAGCTGCTCCATACATTAACTCCGCTCGGCCTTAATCTCGGGTTTAAGACGAGAGGCAGGAACGGGAGCAGGCGGGACACGGAGATTTTCCCAGCATCTCTCAGGTGCAAAGGCTGGCAGGGCTCAGGGCAGGTAAAACCCGGGCCGGGCTCTGGTTTTTGGGGTTCAGCTCTTCCCCAGTGTCACAAAATTTGTGTAGAGGCACCCGCAAAGCCCCGGCAGCAGCTGCTCCACACATTGACTCCGCCCTGACTTAATCTCCTCGGGTTTAGGGCTGGCTCGTAGTGAGGCAGGGACAGGCTCTGGGCGGTAAAACCCGGGCTGGGCTCAGCTTTTCCCCAATCCTGTGCCAAGGTCCCAGCTCCTCGCTGAGCCAGAGGGTGGGAGCAGAGCTGGGATCCGAGCCTGGAGCGGGATG
>NC_031789.1:993697-996818 GCF_001522545.3 Parus major
GCTGTGATCAGGATGGGATCGGGCTGTGACCAGGATGCGATCGGGCTGTGCCCGAGCTGCCACCAGGCCGGCAGCGAGCAGCCTGGCCCGGAGCTCTGTCCCTGTCCCCCCGCCAGCAGCGGAGGCTCGGCGGTGACAAGCGCCAGCTGCGCGCGGGTGTCCCCCGCTTGTCACTGCCCGGCGCCTGCCGCAGCCAATCTGTGTCCTAATCGCCATCAATTAACACCAAACACTTTCTCCCCTCGCTCCCCCCGGCCCCGGCGCGGACACCCAGCCCGGAGCTCGGGATAAAGAGGGAAGAGCCCCCCCAGCCCCGACCCTCTCCCCCTTCTCTTCCCGCTAACTCAGCGCAACCAATTAGGCATCTGACACCCGCGCGGGCTGACAAATTGTTTCTGTCATCTGCTCTCTGTCTTTCATTAAACGGGAGGCGGAGGGGGGCTCGCGAGGGGAGGGGGCGGGAGATGTGATCTCCCATGCTTAGCGAGGCCAGATACATTAATTACAAAACGGCCATTTGCGGCATGAAAATGCATTAATTAAATTTATGCAATCATTATCTTTAAATAGTCGTATCTTTAAAATGATCGGCCCTTCCTGAGTCTTCCCTCTCCTCCGCTAAGTAGCTCTAATCCCTTTTCCGGCGTTTATCTCGGGATCGGCAGAGCCCTGCGTGCTTTTTTTGGAGATGCCTCCAAAACTCCGCTCGAGCCTTCGAGGGAGTGGCAGCTCCTGCCCTCGGCACCGCAGCCAGGACGGGCACAGAAAGAGGATTTGCCAATTTTTTTTGGCGTGTTTTGGACCAAGAGATCCTCCAAAGAGATCTCAGCCGGGAGTTGTGGGGTTAAGGAGTGAGGTCGGGGTGTGACCGGGTTTGTGCGGGAGGGCGAGGGATGCGCCGCGGATCCCGCCCGGTGGATGCGGGGCTGTTTTCCTTGGGAAAGGTTTGGTTTCCATGAGGTTCCATCAGGGCATCTTCTTCCCCTCAAAAATAATAAAAATATCCTCGTTCGAGGCCGTCGATGGCGCCCGTGAGAAAAGAAACAAAAAAAAAACAACAACAAAAGGTTTAAAAAGAGGCTTTTTGCTGTTCTGATGCTCCAGAGCGCTTCGCGGTGGCTTTGCTTTGTCACTCCAAAATCTTTTTTTATTTCGGAGCACCTCCAGAGGTGGCCAGAGACTCAAAACGAGCCCTCAAAGGGCGGCGAGTGAGGCTTTTAACCCAGGATCTTCTGCTTTTCCCCCTCGCTGTTCCAAGGTTTGTGATGAGCACACAAATAAATAATCCCCGGGAATTCAGCCAGGAATTCAGCCCAGGTACGGCAGAGCCCAGAGAGCCGGGGATGGATTAATCTCATCCCCTGCTTAAGTAAGCACCTCGAACTCGGCAGGAAAACTCCATCCGAGCGGCTTTTGGAGAGCCGGAGCACTCGGGGAGCGATAGCATCTAAACCCCGCTCCCCCGGGGCTTTCTTAGCGCTGCGGGGGAAAGATTTTGTTCTGTTCTTTGTGTGCCTGCGCCGTTTTTAACCGATCCTGGCGGGTTTTATTCCCACCATCCGCAATTCCTGGCCGGTCACACCGGGGTGTTTGGAGCCGAACCCCGCGTTGTGTTCGGAGTTTAGGGCGGGGTAGAATTTGCGGTGTGGGGCAGTAAATCCTGCCGGGTTTCTCCCGTCTGAGGGGCGGGGATGAGCTGCGGGGTTTCAGAGAGAGCCTCGGGCAGTGCCTGGCCTGCCCAGAGATCCCCAAGTGTCCCCAAGTGTCCCCAGGTGTCCCCAGGCTCCTCTTTGGGAAGCGCAGGATGGAGCTGGAGCTGTTGGGATCCGGCTGCGTGAAGGCGGCGGCAAACGGGGAACACAAAAGGGCTCCTTTTCCCTCTTTTCCCTCTTTTCCCTCTTTTCCCTCTTTTCCCTGGGAATGGCCCTTTCTGGAGAGAAGGGAAAAGCCTGGCCAGGGAGCAGAGCGGGGGAAGAGGTGTTTGAGCTGGAACAGCTGAGCTCCAGGGCCGCCGCTCCCTCATCCCGGATTTCAGCGAGGATCCCGCTTCCCTCCCCGCTTTTTTCCCCACTGCATCCACCGGACTCTGCTCCTTTATCGGCGATTCCCGGTTTTCTGGGCTCGGAGGGCGATGTTTGGGGCGAGCCAGCAGCTCCTGGGAGCCCGCAGTGAGCAGAGAGGGCTCCAGAGGGAGAGCGCCGTGCAGGGCTGGGAAATTCCTTGGATTCGGGAGCTGGGATTTTCCTTCGGGTGAAGCGTCCCGGGGACTCTCCCTATTCCACCAGGAGGATTTTCCCACCGGGACTCTCCCTTCTGAAGGATTCACGGAGAAATGCAGGATTAAACACGAGGAGGATGGAAGCAGGGCCAGGATGGAGTTTGTTTGTGGTGACCCAAAAATCAGGAGGCCGGGGCAGCTCCTCTTGCTGAGCAGCGCCAAAAAGCGGGGGAGGCCGGGCCCGATCCTGGTTTTTGTCCACAAAATATCTCTGAATCCCAAGGAAATCAGGGAAAACGCTCGTGCCATGAGACAAATCGTGGTGCTCTGGGTGGCAAAGCACAAACTGCCCCATTTTCTGAGGGGAGCTGTCCAGCAGCGCCTGGAAACCGGAGCCCTCTGAGAGTTTTGGGGTGTTGAGGAGCTCGTTGGGCTCTTGGCTCGAGAATCTCGGGGTTCTGGGAGCCAGGAGCTCCTGTCTCCCGGGGTTTCCTGGTCGGTGGAATCCATCTCCATAACCTGGGACCCCGCTGGCCTCTCCCCTCGCCACAAAACATCTTTGTGTTTCCTCCCTGGTGATCCAGCCTGGGCAAGCCTTTGCTTCCTGCTTTTCTCCAGGGGACAGCGGAGTTTGGTGTCCCAAAGCTGGGGACAATGGATCGTGTTTGTGACCCGAGTTTGGTGTCCCAAAGCTGGGGACAGTGGCTCGTGTTTGTGACCCGAGTTTGGTGTCCCAAAGCTGGGGACAATGGATCGTGTTTGTGACCAGAGTTTGGTGTCCCAAAGCTGGGGACAGTGGCTCGTGTTTGTGACCAGAGTTTGGTGTCCCATGGCTCGTGTTTTGGAGCAGTTTGGTGGCCCAAAGCAGAATTTGGTGGCCCAGACCAGAATTTGGTGTCCCAG
>NC_031789.1:997153-999315 GCF_001522545.3 Parus major
TTTGGTGTCCCAGGGCACATTTTGGTGTCCCAGGGCACATTTTGGTGTCCCAAGCCAGGAACCATGACTCGTGTTCCCCAACCAAGCAGCTTTGAACGCAATTCCCGCTCTTCCCCTCCCAGTCCCGTTTCTCCCGTGGGATCTCTCAGAGCCCTCAGTGGACGTTTGACCCCGCAGCTCTTCCGATTCCCTCGTGGGGTTCCCGCTGCTCCTTCCCGGAGCACCGGCGCCGTTCCTCTTCCCGCCGCAGCCGAGACCTTCCCGTTCTTTCCGCATAGCTTAGAGCCTTTTCCTCAGACCTTGTCTGTGATTTGTACATCCCTACAGAAGCAGGGTGCCCAAAACAAGATGCAGTGCTCCCGCTGGAACCTCACCATAGCCCTGAACAATCAGGTAACAACTTCCCACCGCTCCTCCTCCTCCTCCTCCTCCTCTTTACCGCCGCTCCATCGCATTCCCAGCTCCATCCCACCCCCGGCACCTCCCCGAGCCCTCTCCATCGTCGGTGTGTGGTGGTTTCCCATCCATCCGGCGGAGCAGGGCCGCGTGAGGGCACAGGCGCTCATCACCTCCATGTCACCTGCCGTGTCCCCTGCCCCTTCCCCGCGCCGCCGGAACGCGCCCCGAGCTGTTGGAAGGAGCGGGAAGGCGCCGCTGGCATTCCTGGGTTGGTTGGTTGCTCTTTGGGACCGCTCTGGAAGGGTCTGGTGAGGTGTAGGGAATGCAGGATTCAGGCGCGTTCCCAGCTCTCCGCGTGTTTGGGGTAGGAAATTGGGATTTTGTGACTCTCTGGCAGCAGCCCGCCCGTATCTGGAGGAGCCGTGGGGTTGTGGGAGCTCCTCCACCGCTCCCCTCGGCTCCTGGAGGGGGGATGAACACCCAGGGGGGACCAGACTGGGGAGCAGCTCCGGGTTCATCAACCTCAAATCCCCCCAAAATCCAACTGGAGGCTTCGTTCACAGCCTCGGTTACGGCGGAGAGAGCCAGGGCTGCGCTCCAGGTCACCTCAGGGGAGGCCGAGGGAATGTCTGGGCTTGGAAAACACCTCCAGCACCCTCGGGATCACCCCCCACCCACCAAACCCCACCACAAAGCTCCAGCTTGCTCCAAAACCCATCCGGGAACGCCGCTGGGTGCGAGGAGCCGCAGCCGCCCGGAGCAGAGGTTTCCCAGGTGTGGGAAGCGCCAAACACCCTCTGGATCCGCAAATTTAACGGGGTTTGGAATGTCGGGATCCAGCTCAGCCGGCTGCGGTGATTTAGAAAATATTCCGAAATTAATTGCTTGGTTTTGTGAGCGCAGTGTTAGTGATTGCTACACAAGTCATTTTAGTCCTACCTAGGGGCATATTTGCATATATTTATCCTCCTTTCAAGTGGAGATCTTTGGGGAAAGTGTATTTATCTCCTCCTAACTCTTTCTTCGGCTTTCAGCCGTCCTACAGTCACCTCTTCATTTTGTTCCCATTTAATGTATGGATGGAATAATCGACTCTCCCTCTTCCCGCCAAGTGGAAATGAATCCACAGAGATCAAAACGCATTAATGTGGCGAGGGGGTTTTTCCTTCTGCCGGGAGCAGCTGCACGGAGCAGGGAACAGGGGGGAGATGGAGCTGGGTCCCCCCAAAAATTGCCTGGGAGGGCTGGGCATGATCTGGAGAGGAGCTGGAGCAGCCGGGGGTGGCAGGGACCGAGCTCTCTCCTGGAGGAACTTTGTCCTCTGTAAATCCCGGAGATCCAGCGGGTTTCCCATGGCCGGGGAAGTGAAGTGGGAATGGCCCAGAAATCCAGGGAGATTTCAGCCTCCCCGGCAGAGAATTCCCTGGTGCTTCTTGCCTGGTGTGGCACCAAAGGGCCCAGCTGATCCCATTCCCACCTTTTTTCGGGAGAGGAAGGGATTCTGCCCATTCCCAGGAAAGCAGCATCACAGCCTGAGGAACAGCACTGCCAGGAGCTCCTTCCCTGGGTGTCCCTGGGTGTCCCTGGGTGTGTCCCTGGGTGTGGTCACTCCAGGGATGTCCAGGAGCTGTGGTCACTCCAGGAATGTCCCATAGGGCAGAAGTTGTGGTCACTGGGGATGCCCAGGAGCTGTGGTCACCCCAGGGATGTCCCACAGGGAAGGAACCATGGTCACTCCAGGGATGTCCAGGAGCTGTGGTCAC
>NC_031789.1:999818-1002591 GCF_001522545.3 Parus major
CCAGGGATGTCCAGGAGCTGTGGTCACTCCAGGAATGTCCAGGAGCTGTGGTCACTCCAGGGATGTCCCACAGGGAAGGAACCATGGTCACTCCAGGGATGCCCAGGAGCTGTGGTCACCCCAGGGATGTCCCACAGGGAAGGACCTGTGGTCACTCCAGAGATGTCCAGGAGCCGTGGTCACTCCAGGGATGTCCAGGACCTGTGGTCACTCCAGGGATGTCCAGGAGCTGTGGTCACCCCAGGGATGTCCCGTGCTTCTCGGGAGCCACCAAGGAGCAGCCGCCAGCTCTGCCAGGGCAAGGCCACCAAAGTCGGCTTTGCCCTCCCCTTGTCCCTCCCTTATCTGTCCCCATCAGCCGGGTCCCCTGCAGCCCCCCCAGCCCCAAAGCCGGACCCCGATTGCCCGGCTGGAAGGTCCTAATTGCGCTTCCCGCCCCAAAGCCGCCTCCCTTTATCATAAAGGGTGCACATTTCCCCCGCCGCAGCTTCCATGGCCAGAGGCCCTGAGGGCCAGCTCAGAAATGGAGGGAATTAATTACATTTTTTTAACTCCCCTCCTTTTAAAGTAGGGGAGAGAGCGATGAAACGTCCCGGGGGGAGCGGGGGGAGCCGCCGAGGAGGGTGGGGAGGGAGGGAGGCAGCAGCAGGAGGTGATGGGGGAGCTGCTGCTTTCATCCAGGAGGGTCTTTGTGCATCAACCCCCGACGCTCCAGGACCTCTCCCCGCTCGTCCCCACCCCAAAGGTGACCTCGGGAAAGGCTCCTGGCCCCAAGATTTGGGCCAGGGGGAAGGGGGGAGGACAGAGAGGGAGGGAAAGGGACGGCTGTCAGTCCCGCTGATGGACAGCGAGCAGATTCCCCCGCAGATAAACCCCGGCAGATGTGCAGTGGGTATCGATTTTTAGTTAGCGATGATTAATGCACCAAGAAGTAATAAATTAGAAGCCGGCAAGGTCAGAGAGGGAAGGGAGAAGGACTTTGCATTCTTGAGGAGGGGATCTGGAGTTCAAAAGTGGCCTGGAAAATGAGTTTTTCCAGCTGAAATAAGAAGTCAGGGGAAGCAGTCTGCGGGGTTTTCCGTGCTGGGTGGCAAGGAGGGAACGAGAATCTCCGGTTCTCTCTCGTTATTCCAAACACCTTCGTGTCCTGGGGTGAGGAAATGGATCTGTCCTCGGCTGAACCTGTGCAGAGCTCAGGGAGCTCGGCCCCAAATCCTCCTCAGCCTGTCCGGGAAGGGCAAAGGTTCCTGGTCCCAAATCCTCCTCGGCCTGTCCGGGAAGGGCAGGGGCTCCTGGCCCTAAATCCTCCTCAGCCTGTCTGGGAAGGGCAGAGGGTCCCAGCCCCAAATCCCCCTCAGTCTGTCCAGGATGGGCAGGGGCTCCCAGCCCCAAATCCCCTCAGCCTGTCTGGGAAGGGCAGAGGTTCCTGGTCCCAAATACTCCTCAGCCTGTCCAAGGAGGGCAGGGGCTCCTGGCCCTAAATCCCCTTCAGCCTCTTTGGGAAGGGCAGGGGCTCCCAGCCCCAAACCCCCCTCAGTCTGTTCAAGGAGGGCAGGGGCTCCCAGCCCCAAATCCCCTCAGCCTGTTCAGGAAAGGCTTCCCATGGTTCTTGGAGAGGGACCGGAGAGCTTTGGGGCTCTGCTGAGCTCTCAGGGTCCCCTCGGCCGCCCCAAATCCATGGGAACATCCAGCTGGGATGGATCCCCGGCCTCTGACGGCCACGCAGCCGTTCCCTACAGCAGCAGGGCTGGGAGGGAATCCCAGTGATCCTGATGGAATTCCAGCGGGAAATTCAGCCCATCCTTTCCAGAGGGATCCCTCAGATCCCCTGCAGGGGTTCCGGAGGGGGAGCAGGCACTGGCAACTCCCCAGGACCGGCGCTGCTGGAGCTGAGGCCAGCCTGGAGTGACTCCAGAGCCAGAGCCGAGATCAGGAACCGCTCCTGATTCCCAGCGATCAAATCCAGCTCCTTTTTCCAGCAGGGTTTGTGGAAGCATCTGCCCCGCTCCCTGAATTCGGAGTGCGAATCTGGCTTTCATTTTCCAGCCTTGCTTTACATCCCCTTTTTTTCCCCCAAAGGAAGTGTTAATGTGGCTCTCGCTGGCTTGGGGAGCCGCTCCTTTGCTCGGGGTAATAAAAAGCAGCTGAGGAGCTGCGGGGCCGTGGCCGGGAGGGAGAGAAGCACCAACCCCGCTGCTCCCTGAGTGATTCCAGTCTCCCTCCGCTTTCCAGGGAATCCTCCCTGCACCTGCAGGGCTGGGCGGGCTCACATCCCCAGCCAGGCAGCACCTCCAGGCCTGGACAGCTCAGGAAGGGCGAGGAGAAAGGGCAGAGCATCCCAGGAATAACTCAGGGTCCCCAGGGCTGCGTTTTCCACGCGTGTTTATTGTTTTAAACACGCGGTTCTGCCCGTGAACTCACACCAGCCGTGTCCGGGGGCTCCCGGGTGTCCCTCGGGACACAGATCCGGCTCCTCCAGCCCTCAACCAAGGGGATTCGGGGGTTCCACCCCCGGGACAGCTCAGCACCCCAAGCCCTGGATTGATCCATTCTCCTGAGGATTAAATTCCCTCTCTTCATCCCCCGGTGCTGGCACGGGAACATTTTTAGGGCTGAACATTTCCATGGAGGCACCTCGGGATTTAATCCCTGCCTCGAGCTGTGCCCGGAGGCTCTGGGGAGACCACCGAGGCCCTGGGGAGACCATCGAGGCCCTGGGGAGACCACCGAGGCCCTGGGGAGACCACCGAGGCCCTGGGGAGACCACCGAGGC
>NC_031789.1:1002621-1007798 GCF_001522545.3 Parus major
CGAGGCCCTGGGGAGACCACCGAGGCCCTGGGGAGACCACCGAGGCCCTGGGGAGACCACCGAGGCGCTGGCTAAGCTCGCTGTGCAGACAGCTGAGCCAGGTTTAACTTTTGGGGAGCAGCAGGGAAGTCTGAGCTCGGTGCAGGGTGGAAAGCCAGGAGGAGGAGGAGGAGGAGGAAGAGGAGGAGGAGGGGTCAGTGAGCCCAGGCTGGGGAGGAACGAGCCCAGGTTTGAGTAGAACGAGCCCAGTCTGGGGGGAACGAGCCTTCCCCTCGCTCAAACCCCATTCCCGTGCCCCATCCCCACACCCCGCGCTCGGGGTTCGATGGATTTTACAGGATTTTAACCAACCCCCTCCCCTCCTCGGCGGGGCTCCTTCCACCCACCCCCAGCTCCCGAATTCCCGGACAAATTCTGCTCCGGGAGCGGAGCCGGGGGAGGATTTTCCATCCTGGCAGATGCTTTAGAGAGCAGAGCCAGCTCGTGGCTGGGCGCTCACCCCAGAGCCCGCTCGGGGAGGCAGGAGGGGTCGGGAAGGTGTCGGGGTGAGCAGGAAGGGGACCCTCGACCCCATAAAAACCCCCTCGGTGTCCTTCCCGAGAATGCAGCCCAGGCACAAAAGCTCACCAGGCCGCTGCTGGCGGATAAAGGGCTCATTTTACCACTTGCCAGGCTCCAAATATTTCCAATTTGCCACTTTAATTGATGTCAATAAGGTTATGCTAAATTCGGAGATTTGGAGCCGCTCGGCATCTGAGCGCCGGCCGGGCCCCCCGAGGTGACCGTCCCTTGTCCCCTCTCCCCCCGCCCCAGCCCGCGGAGGCTCCGACACGACCGAGAGGCTTCAGGAACCTCTCGGCCCTTTCCACCTTTAACTCGGAATTACCCGGGGGAAATTCTGCTGATCCCTGGCAGGGAAGGGCAGAGCCTCACCCCCAGCTCAGCCCCGGGAACAAATCTGGCATTTTCGCTGAAAAAAAAAAACATTAAAAACTGAAAAAAAAACCCAAAACACCAACAAAAAAACCCAATTAGTTCATCTGGTTCAGGTCTCAAAGCAGGAAGATTTTTTTTTTTGTGTGTGTAAATTTAATTACATTTTCCAGCCCAGTGCTGAAACGAGCCGGACCTGTTACCCTTTAACATTTGGGGGCAAAGAGAACTCGGACATTTCATCCCCTGAAGCTGCATCAAAGCCAGCGAGGGTTTGATCTGCTTTGCCTGGGGACCTTTGCAAACCCGACTTCCCAAGGACGGGGCTGTCCTCACCGTCCCTTTGGGAAAATTGTGATTTTTTTTTTCCCCTCCTGCTTTTCCCCGACCCCTCTGCTCATCCTTGGCAGGGCAGCAAAATATCCCAAAAAACCTCCAAGGTTCCGAGGGGAGCCCCGGGGCTGCTGGCGGGGTCTGGTGGGCTCAAAGCTGGGCTCTCCGCCCCGTTTGGGCCGCTGTCCATCCCAAAACTCCTCTTTTGTGTCCTCTCTGCATCCCCTGACTCTCCCCGCGCTGTCTCTGCAGGTGATGAGCATCCTGAGCAACCCCAGCGGGGTCCCACCGCAGCCCCAGGCCGATTTCTCCATCTCTCCCCTCCACGGCGGCCTGGACAGCACCAACTCCATCTCGGCCAGCTGCAGCCAGCGCAGTGACTCCATCAAATCCGTGGAGAGCCTCCCGACCTCGCAGTCCTACTGTCCCCCCACCTACAGCACCACCAGCTACAGCGTGGACCCCGTGGCCGGCTACCAGTACGGCCAGTACGGCCAGAGTAAGTGCTGGGAGGAATTCCCCCTTCCCAGGGAACGCCAGGAGCGAGGGAGGGAATGGGGGATCGGATGCACCCATTTATGGCTCAGAATTCTGTCTGTCTGTCTGTCTGCTGGGAGTTTGTCCGGCTGGAGGTGAAGAGGGGATGTGCTGTTGATGCTCGGCTCGCAGCTGGATCTGAAAGAGGCAGTGAAATGTTTTAGGTGGAACGTTTCTGTCGGCAAAGGGAGATTCCCAGCCCCTTCCAGCTCCCCAGTTCTCACTTCTCCAGGAACGCCAGGACTGGCTCACCCTGCCCAGCCGGGGGAAAGCTGGGATTTGTAAAGCCGAGCTCAGAGCGTCCCTGCCTGCCCTGCCCTCCCCCGGCCAGGGCTCGGAGCTTTTCCTACAGAATGCGTTTGTCGGCTGGGCTGGGGCTCTGGGAGAGCCGGGATTGGGATCCGGAGCCTGTTCTGGAAACCGGGATTGGGATCCGGAGACTGCCCCAGGAACCGGGATTGGGATCCGGAGCCTGTTCTGGGAACCGGGATTGGGATCTGGAGCCTGTCCTGGGAACCGGGATTGGGATCCGGAGACTGCCCCAGGAGCCGGGATTGGGATGCTGAGCCTGTTCTAGGAACCGGGATTGGGATCCTGATCCAAGGGACAGGGACAACCTGGCCCGGGTTGTTGTCCCCACTGGGTGACAGGGACAGCCCGATCAGGGTGACAGGGCCAGCCCAGTCAGGGGGAGCTGTCCAGGCTGGGTGACAGGACCAGCCCGATCCGAGGGTACCAGAACCAGCCCAGTTCGGGGTACCAGGACCAGCCGGGGATGTCAGGATGAGCCCGGTCAGGGGGGTACCAGAACCAGCCCGGTTCAGGGGGTACCAGGACCAGCCCGGTCTGGGGGGTACCAGGACCAGCCCGGTCCGGGGGGTACCAGGACCAGCCCGGTTCGGGATGCCAGAACCAGCCCGGTTCGGGATGCCAGAACCAGCCCTCAGTGCCGGGGCTGTTCTCACCTGCCGCGTTCCCCCGGGCCGAGCCCGCTCGGCGCTCCGCTGACCCCGCGAGGGTTAAAGGTGCATCCTCTTCCTGCGGGCGCGCTCCCGCTGCCCGCAGCGTGTCCTCGGTGACCTTTCCTCCCTCGGCCGCGGCTCCCGGGCCCTCGTCACAGCCCTTTAATGTCCTTAACGCCGCGGCCTCAATGAGAACCGGCTGTGGCGGCAGACGGGATCAATAGCGGCCCCCCCGCCCCTCCTCTTTTTGTTTGTCGGGAGTTTGATCTGTGACCCCTCGACCTTCCCCTCGCTTCTGGATGCGGGGCTGGACACACGTGCTATTGATAAAAATCTTAAACAAATTCCGATACCATGTATTTCCAATAAAGATTCCCTTGGGCGAGGCGTTAGTCACACCCATGTGTGTAAAAAAATAAAATAAGGGGGCGAGCTGCGCTGGGCAGAGAGGGGGAAGGAGAAAGGAGGGTTTGTCTGGCTCTGCTGCAGGAATTTTTGCTGGCACAGGAGTTGTTTCCTGGGCCCCCCGATCCCCATTTCTGTCACCCCGTTGGTGACGAGCTCTCCGCGGTTTGCCTTGGTAATTAGTGCTGGCCTCACGCGCAGTTGACCTTGGAATAATGATATTTTTTTTTTCCTTTCCCTGTTGTGCTTTGCAATTCCAATTCCCTTTGGATTCTTCCCTTCAAATTCCGTTCAGCGTGAGGTGACCCCGGTTTGTTCAGATCAGGTGTTCTCTGATGCGGCACAAAAGCGCCAAAACCCTTTTTTGGGTGATTAAAATATATTAATTACATAATACAAAGTATAGTTTGGATTATCTATGACATAATGCTATGTGTGATACATCATGTAATTAATATTAATGATAATTAATTAATAATTAATGGAGTTTTGGGGTTGAGGCAGGCTCGGTGGGACAGGGGACAAAGCCAGGATTTGGGAATCAGCTCCGTGGCTTTGGTGGCCTGCAGAGAATCCCTCTCCTCCCACTTCTCCTCATTCCCGGTTTTACAAAAACAAACCCGGCCTCGCTTTCCCTCTCACTCAAACAAACAAACACCCAGAGCACCTTCCGTAAACTTCTGGGTTTATTTTGGCTTCAGCCCCACTAAACCAACAAACCCCATCCCTGATTCCTGGCCTGGGATCCCCTGGTGCCTCCGGGCTCCTCCCACCGGCACAAAAAGGAATATTTGGGGTTTATTTTCCTGGGAGGATGGGATTGCCATCGAATTCCCAACCTGGCAGGAGGTTGGAGCTGGGGGATGTCGGGCTCTGCTCCCAGGGAACGAGGGAGGGGACAGAAGGAAACAGCCTCAAACACAAGAAAATAAAATTTCCTCCACCGAGGGAGGAAATTCCTGCAGGGAAAAGGTGCTCAGGCAGCAGGGAGATGCCATCCCTGGAATTGTCCCCAAAAATGGATCCAGTGCTCGGAGAACAGGCTCTGCCCGTGGGCAGCGCTGGGTTAAGGGCAGGACCCCATCATCCCTGGGGGGCTTTTCCAACCTCCGTAACAATCCCAGGATTTTGTGGGCTCCAACTGCTCATCCCCTAGGAAAGTTCTGGACCAGCATTTTGGGATCCCTCCCGCTTCCAGAGCCGCTTCCAGAGCCGCTCCAGCCCTCCCGGAGGGCTCCCAGAGGCCAGGGCCGCGTTAATGATGCCGGTGATGGAACGCGGGAGCGTGAAGGGAATTCTAATGGATCTGCCAAGTCTAATCAGGATTGGTGCGTGGAAGGGGCTCCTCTGGGGCCCGCCGCTGACAGGACGTTGATGGCTGAGATTTGTTTACTCATTGGCAGCGATCGGGCAGCTCCTGCCAGCTCCTGATTAATCTAATTGGGGCCATTAGAGGCGGCGAGGGGCGCTTTGAGTGAAGCCCGGCTAATGAGCAGTGTCATCCTGTCCCAGCCCGGTCCCCGCTCAGCCCGGGGCAGCCGCAGGAGCTGGGACCTCCCGTCCCCTCCGGGGATGGAGCTGTTCTCCAGCCCCATGGGCAAGGGAAGAGGTTTTCCGTGGGGTGAAGGGAGGCAGGCAGAGCTCGCAGCCGGGAGTCAGCAGCGGGAGAGGCAGATCCCAGACCTGGGGAGCTCCCAGTGAAACCTCTGGAATCGCTTCCAGCAGCATCACCGAGAGCCTGGAAGCTTTATCCCAAAACTTGAGGCTCGGCTCCCTCAGAACTCCTGTTTTCCATGGCAGAATTTCAGCTCTTTTCAGGTGTTCGAGGGCAGAGTCGAGGGCCTCCCTTCTCCTCGGTTGTGCTGAGCCCCAGCAGGGCTTGTCCTGCTTCTGGCGGCTCCATCCCAGCTCCGAGTCCTTCCCGGGAGTTCTCTGGTGTGTGTGACAGCCCCATCCTGCTTCTGAACCTTTCCTGGGAGTTCTCTGGTGTGTGTGACAGCCCCATCC
>NC_031789.1:1008132-1009615 GCF_001522545.3 Parus major
GGAGTTCTCTGGTGTGTGTGACAGCCCCATCCCAGCTCTGAACCCTTCAATCAGCTCCTTGGTGTGTGTGCCAGCCCTGGGCTGTCCCTGCAGGGCTGGCAGTCCTGTTCCCCTGCTGTCCCCCGTGTCCTGACTGTCCCTTTTCCGCCGCAGCCGCCGTGGATTACCTGGCCAAGAACGTCAGCCTGTCCACGCAGCGCCGCATGAAGCTGGGCGAGCACTCGGCCGTGCTGGGGCTGCTGCCGGTGGAAACGGGCCAGGCCTACTGAGACCCCCGGCAGCGGAGAGACCTCTGGAGAACCCCACCGGCTTCCAGGGATCCTTCCTGACCCGTTCCACCCCAGCTGCCCAGGAGATGGGAGAGAGGGGGGAGCTCTCCCGGAATCCGGCTCCTCCAGAGCATTCCAGAGGCGAGTCCGGCCCGTGGGGCCTGACTCCTCCTGTGGCCAGAGACAACGGCTTGGGTGCATTTATCGACCCCCAGCCCTCCCTCCAAACCTCCTGGCCATGCCATTCCCTCACACTCCAGAACTTTCCATTCCCTAGGTAGCTGGAAAAGCCGAAGCCAAATTGAACGCTTTTTTTTTTCTTTTTTTTTTTTCCTCTGTCAAGAAAAAAAAAAAAGAAAAAAAAAAAAGAAACTTTTCATTTTGTTTCCTTTTCTTTCCGTTGCTGTAAATTTGGTGAATGTTGTATAGGAAGGAATAACCAAGCTGAGCGTTAAGGGTGATGGAAATCGGGACCACAGAAGACCTATGGACCAAATATGAGGACTTGTTTAAAGAAACAAAAGAACAAACCAACCGCAAAGACGAACGAAAAGCAGAAAAACATTTCTTCAAGGGACAGCAAATTTCCCAAGCCCAGCCCTACCCTCCCTTCTCACCCAAAGAGGGGCTGGACGGGCCGGATCAGGAGCAGGATGGAATTCCAGCCAGCCTGGGACCTTTGGAAATCGTAAACGGCGGCAGGAGGAGCGGAGGTGAAGGGCACGGGCGATGTTCACTTCTCCGAGGGACCATTCCCAATCCTGAGGGACCAATCCAGAGCCGATTGTCACCGCCAGACCAGCGGGGACAGCGCTGGCCTGGCACGAGGAGGGGCTGTGGATACACCCAGACACCCTGGGGACACAGGGCATGGCTCCTGGTGGCCCTGCTGGCCCTGAGCTGGCCACGGGAGCAAAGACAAGAGGACAGGGCCAGGAACTCCCTGAGCAGAGCCGGGTCCTGCCACGGGAGTCACCTGTAAGGGAACAGAGCTGGATCTGGAGGTGCTGCCCTGCCCGGGGTGGATGTGGAGCCAGGACAGAGGAGCTGAGGGGCTTCTGCAGCAGCCAGGATGGGAAGGGGCTCCCAGCTGCTGCTCTCTGCTCTGCAGGGATGGGATTCACCTTCCTGAGGCTTTCCCTGCTCTCACTGCCTGGAGAAAGCTTTTCCCCATCCATCCATCCATCCATCCATCCATGGATCCATCCATCCAT
>NC_031789.1:1011180-1012430 GCF_001522545.3 Parus major
CATCCATCATCCATCATCCATCCATCCATCCCCCAGCAGATGAAACCTTTCCCTTTTGGCCATGGTGACGATCCTGGGTGATTCCCGAGCATTCCCAGTGGTGCAGAGGTCACCTCTCACCTCCCCGTGCTGCATCAGGAGCTTCAGCGTGGAGAGGGTGAGGAAAGCTGCCCTGGCATGAGGCAGGAGCTGAGGGCTGCAGTGGCCATGGGCAGAGTTCTGTCCCCCATGGACAGTTTGGTGTCCCCACAGGCAGAGCTTGGTGTCCCCATGGACAGTTTGGTGTCCCCACAGGCAGTTTGGTGTCCCCATGAGCAGTTTGGTGTCCCCATGAGCAATTTGGTGTCCCCATGTGCAGTTTGGTGTCCCCACAGGCAGTTTGGTGTCCCTACAGGCTGTCAGGTTTTGGGATGCCCTGAACCCCTCCAGATCTCTGCTTTCCCAGCCGATTTCTGCTTTTGAGCCCTGAGGGACCCTGTGGTGGGAAGAATTCTGCTCTGCTCACTAAAGAAGACTTCTCTCTCTCTCCCTTCTTCCTCTCCCACCCTTCCTGAACCAGCTGAACCTGTCCTGGCAGCTGGAACATCTCCCTGGGCTCTTCCCCTCCTGGCCCTACACCATCCATCAGGAGCCACCGGGCCACTGTCCCTGCAGCCACCTGGACCAGTATTTCTGTCCTAGATCCTCACCAGTTTTGCTTCCCGGCATTCCCAGAGGGATTTTCCTGCACCTCTCTCATGCAGGAGCTGAATCCAGGTGACTGCTGCATCCAGAGGCTCAGTGCTCCAGAAATCCCGGTTCTTCTCGTGCCACACACGGAGCCCAGACATTCCCTGGATCACAGAGCTCAGAAGAAATTCCACTCCCACCTCCTCTCCCGGGACAGCGTGTGGCACCTGTGGCTGGTGAGGCCAAAGGGACAGAATTCCAGAGGGGACAGAGGAGCCCCAACGCCCTGGACTGGTCGGGTGATCCCAAGGCCTCGCCCTGCTCCGCTCCGGAGATCTTGGAGAGCAGCAAAGACTCTGCTGGTTTGTGGTGTTTGTGCTCCAGAGCTCTAAAGGAAGGGTAGAACCCTGCGGAATTCCAGTCCTGGCATTCCCAGAAGGAATTCCTGGGATGTCTCCATGCAGTGATGGAAGCACCTGCTGGAATTCCTCCCGGCACCGCCACAAAAACCAGAGATTTCCTGATATTTAACAATATTTCAGAGGCCAAACGCTGACCATCCCCAGCTGGGAGCGCCTTCC
>NC_031789.1:1013310-1015850 GCF_001522545.3 Parus major
CCGTGCTAGTAAAAAAAATAAAAATAAAAATTAAAAAAAAAAAGAAAAATGAAGAAAAAATATAAAAAATAAATGAAGAAGAAGAAGGAAAAAAAAAAAAAGGGGGATGGGAGGGGGGATGAACTGTAGAAATTTGCCTATTGTGTGTTTTCAAAAGACATTCCAGAATCTTCGGGGTGGGATGGGGTTGATTTGGGGCTTTTTTGTTTTGTTTTGTTTTGTTTTGTTTTGTTTCTTCCTTTTGTTCATGTATGAAAGTCAGAAGTAACTTTTGGTTTTGTTCTGTTGGTTCAGTTTTGTTTCATGGATTGCCAAGCTCAGCTCTGCTGACGAGAGACAAACTCGAGGGGTGGGGTGGGACGGGGGGGACGCGGCAGGGGGAGAGCCTGGAGCTGGGACAGGACGGAGCGTGGACAGTCGGACAGTGGGAACCTGGCTGTGGCCACTAACGGCCACCGATGGCCACCAACAGGCACCAAGCCTGGAGAGCTGGACAGCAGGAACCTGGCTGTGGCCACCAACGGCCACCAACGGCCACCAATGGCCACCAATGTCCACCAATGTCCACCAATGGGCACCGAGCCTCCTGGAGAGCAGGAACCTTGCTGTGGCCACCAACGGCCACCAATGGCCACCAACGGCCACCAATGGCCACCAACAGGCATTGAGACTGAGAGCCGGACAGCAGGAACCTGTCTGTGGCCACCAATGGCCACCAATGGTCACTGAGCCTCCTGGATAGCAGGAACCTGGCTGTGGCCACCAAGCCTGGAGAGCTGGACAGTGAGAACCTGGCTGTGGCCACCAATGGCCACCAATGGCCACCAACGAGCATCAAGACTGGAGAGACAGACAGCGAGAACCTGGCTGTGGCCACCTGTGGCCACCGGAGAGTGGCCGAGTGGATCCTCAGCTGCTGCTGACTTTGAGGGACCAAAAATTGCCCAACGCCTCGTCCAGAGCAACAGTGACCAAGGGACATGGCCAGAGGTGGACACAGCAGAGGTGGACACAGCCAGAAGTGGACACAGCAGAGGTGGACACAGCAGAGGTGGACACAGCCAGAAGTGGACACAGCCAGAGGTGGACACAGCCAGAAGTGGACACAGCAGAGGTGGACACAGCCAGAAGTGGACACAGCAGTGGTGGACACAGCTAGAGGTGGACACAGCCAGAGGTGGACACAGCAGAGGTGGACACAGCCAGAAGTGGACGCAGCCAGAGGTGGACACAGCCAGAAGTGGACACAGCAGAGGTGGACACATCAGACGTGGACATGTCAGAGGTGGACACAGCCAGAAGTGGACACAGCCAGAGGTGGACACAGCAGAGGTGGACACAGCAGTGGTGGACACAGCCAGAAGTGGACACAGCCAGAGGTGGACACAGCCAGAGGTGGACACATCAGACATGGACATGTCAGAGGTGGACACAGCCAGAGATGGACACAGATGGACACACCCACAACTGGCCACACCCAGGGACGCTCTCCCAGCTCCACCGCTCTCCCCGGCCTGCCGCTGACCCCTGCCACCCCTGGGGGACATTCATGACCTCGAGGGGCTTCCTTTGGCCCCCCATCCCCATCCCACCCCAGCACGGCCGGCCTCGGCCTCGCCGCCGCAGCAGATCGGCTCCTTTGTGTATTTAACGCTTCTAACCCGCCCTCCCCGGCACCCCGCGGGTCCCCCCTAGCTCCGTAGGGCACTCCCCGTCCCCCGATTCCTGCGGGATTGTCGCTTCTGTGTTTGCCTCATCGCCATCTGCTCCGGGCCGCGGGCGCGTGTGCGTGCGCCGGGTGTGTAAATACGGAACCGCGCCATAATTTATTCAGCTGTATGGAGTAGATTTAGTAGGAAAGAGAAACTGGTTTTGCTTTAACTACCTGCTGCCTGTAGGTGTCTTTCTGTAACTCAGGCATAACTGTTATACATTAAAAGGAAAAAAAAGGAAAAAAAAAAAGAAAAAAAGAATTGATTCCAAGTGTCTTCGTACCGGGAGTCGTGGGGGGAGAGGAGCCTTGGGGATATCCAAGACAAGCAGGCAAATTCCAGCTGTTTTCCCTAAAAAAAACCGGGCAAAACCGCAGCACAAGGTGGAAAAGCTGGGGAGATAAATCAAACTTTTAATTTTACCGCGGCTCCGCACGGGACGGGAACGATCCGAGGGACAACTGAGCCTTTATCCATTGATTGGGAGCAGCCCTGGGCGCGTTAACCGGCACCAGAAAAATATTCCCGAAGTGTGTGTCCCGAGGAATAAAGGTTGGGAACAAAGGGCTGGATTCAGGAGCCCGCCCGGAGAGGTTTTGGCTCCCTGGAACAGGAGCTGATCTCCAGCCAAGCCGTGCTGGGGTGATCGGAACGGAGCCCGAGCGGTCCCGGCCGTGTTTGGGGCTGTCCTTCCTCAGAAGGGTCAGTCCAGGAGCTGCCCGGCCAGGAGAGGTCACCCCTGGATGGTGAACATCAAGTGTGGGGTGGGAAACAGCAAATTTGGGGTGATAAACACCAAATATGGGGTGAGAAAAACCAAATATGGGA
>NC_031789.1:1017500-1024480 GCF_001522545.3 Parus major
GGGGATGTTTTAGGGCAGATCATTCCCAGCCCCATTCCCATACCAGATCCCAATCCCTGATCCGGGGGTGTTTTAGGGCAGATCATTCCCAGCCCCATTCCCACATCCCCGCTGTTGATCCCGGAGGACGCGGCTCCCCCCGAGCCGGAGCTCTCGGCTCTTCCCGAGCTGTTCCAGCTCCCGGAGCTGATTAAACCGGGCTGTGGCCCTGCATAAAATCAGGGAGTTCTGAGCAGGGACACGGGAGGGAATTAAATCCCTCAGGAAGGATTTCTGTGCCAGGCCCATTCCTTTCTTTTTTCGGGATTAATTGTAATTAAGATCCCGGCCCAGCCAGGCCTCGCGCTCACCTGCTGCGCACCAGCCCGGAATTTTAACATGGGAGCTCATCCTGCATTCCCAGAACATCCCTTCCCTCATCCCTGCGCCAGCATTCCCGGCATTTCTGCTCCAGCCTGACTCCTTTCGGGGTTTTTTTGGGGTTTTCCTGGGAAAGGGGGGCTGGGGGAAAGGTTGGAGGGGAAGGGTGAGGTGTGGCATTCCCAAATCCACATTCCCAGGAAAAAGCAGCCTGGGAGAGCAGGAATTCCCCCTCTGGAGCCTTCCAGGTCCTTCCGAACCCTCCAGGGGTGCAGCGGGCCCAGTTTGGGGTCTGTGGTTCCCTCCATCCCAATTCCCTCTTGGAATTCTCCGGGAACAGGGCGGGATGGGGACAGGAGGAGATCCCGGTTTTCCCCGGTGCTGGGGGGATCCCGGACACCACAATTCCCGAATTTCCCCAAATTCCTCAGGCTCTGTTTCCCCTCCAGCACCCCCAGAAACCCCACAGGGAGGAACCCGGATTCTGGGGGAGGAGCCAATGGAAAATATTGGGAATATTCTCCTAAAACCAAGGAAGAAAAGCTCCCTCCTCCCTCCCAAATCTCCCAAATCCCGAAAAATTTGACTTCAATCCCTCCCCCAGCTCCTGCCGTCCTTTGGGGTGGAATTTCCCCTCCTAGAGCTTCCTTCCCCCTCATCCTCACCTTCCTCTCCTTCCTCTTTTCCCTCCTCTCATCCCTTAATCTTTATTTTTATTTTTTCAGGAGCTGGAAAGGAATAAATGAAGGAAAAGAATAAATATAAATGCATTTATTTAATACTAAAAATAGAAATATATAATAAATAATAAAGAAATAGAAATAGAAATATATAATAAAGAATAAAGAATAAAGAATAAAAAATAAAAAATAAAAAATAAAGAAATAGAAATATATAATAAAGAATAAAGAAATAGAAATAGAAATATATAATAAAGAATAAAGAATAAAGAATAAAGTATAAAGAATAAAGAATAAAGAATAAAGTATAAAGAATAAAAAATAAAGGAATAGAAATATATAATAAGGAATAAAGAAATAGAAGTATATAATGAATAGATATAGATATGGATATAGATATAGATATAAATATTGATATTGATATTGATATTGATATGATATTGATATGGATATTGATATGGATATAGATATGAATATAGGTATAAATATAAATATAAATATAAATATAAATATAAATATAAATATAAATATAAATATAAATATAAATAAAATATCCAGGAATCCCAGCTGATTCCTGCACATTCCTCACCCCAAATTCCACCCAGGATTGCTTTTTGTAGTGAGCTGGGCTAATTATTCTTATTCTTATCCTTAGTCTTAGTCTTGGTCTATTATTATTATTATTATTATTATTATTATTATTATTATTATTATTGTTATTATTATTGTTATTGTTATTGTTATTGTTATTATTGTTATTCTTATTGTTATTATTATTATTATCGTTATCGTCATCATCATCATCATTATTATTATTATTATCGTTATCATCATCATCATCACCATCATTATTATTATCATTATTATTATCATTATTATTATTATAGTTATTATTATTGTTATTGTTATTATTATTGTTATTATTATTATAGTTATTGTTATCGTTAGGATTATGATTATGATATTATTATTATTATTATTATTATTATTATTATTATTATTATTATTATTATTATTATTATTATTATTATTATTATTATTATTATTATTATTTTCGGCAGGTTTGGGTTTATCCCAACCAGAAAAAATAAAAATCCGAGGGGGAAGAAGGGGAGGGAGGATGAGGATGGGAGGGAAGAGGAGGAGGGGGTGGGAATTAAAAAAAAAAAGGGCAAAAAGAGAGAGAAGAAACCCAGAAGAAACTGTTCACATTTCCCGAGACACGGACAAAGCTTTTATGAATATAACTGGATTTGTAACAAGCATTGCAGCTGCATATAAGGCATTCAGACATGGAGACAATTTTACTAGATAATAGACTATCACGCAGGATACAATTTAAATTAAAAAATGCAATTTTCACCTTGAAATGAACAAATGATTACAATTTCTATACAAATTAAGGCATTCAGGCTCTCTTTCAGTAGTGGCATCAGCCCATGAAATATGACATAATTACCATGAAATACATTTTCAAATATTTTGATTTTTTTGTCCGCCGCTTTTTTTTTTTTAAAAAAAAAAAGAAATAAAAAATAAAACCCAGCTCGGGTTGTTCTCTGTGGAGGGGGGAGAGCGGCTCCCATTATCCCACCTTCTGGGGAAAAACACATTAAAAAGAAAAGAAAAACTAGCCAAAGATTAAACCTTCCCCCGCCTTCCCCCTCCTCTCGACTGGAGAGATAAAAAATTGAAAAAAAAAAAAGAAAAAATCAGAGAGAAAGAAAAGGGACGCGAGCGAAAAGGCTCCAAAGCCGGCAGATTTATCTAAATTACTACGCTTATCTGCAAAAATCACATCTGCCCCTTTATCTCCCCGCTTCGGGTTCCTCTCCTTTTACTTTTTAATTATTTTATGCTCTTTTAATTTTTTATTATTATTTTATTTATTTTTTTATTATTATTTTATTTATTATTTTTTATTATTTTATTTCTTATTTTATTTATTTATTTATTATTTCTTTTCTTCTTATTATTTCTTTTCTTTTTATTTATTTTCTTTTCTTATTATTTATTTTCTTTTCTTATTATTTATTTATTATTTCATTTCTTTCTACTCTTTTATTTTTTAGCATTTTCATTATTTTATTCCGGTTTCTTTTCATTATTGTATTTCTTATTATTTTATTGTTTCGTCATTATTTATTATGATACTTCTATTATTTCTATTATTATTTTATATATATTTATAATTATATTTTATATTATTATTATATTTTTATTATATTATTATTTTTATATATATTTATAATTATATTTATGTTTTATATTATTATTATATTAGTCCTATTATTCTATTATTTCTATTATTTTATATAATTATTATATTATTCCTATTAATCTATTATTTCTATTATTTTATTTCTATTCTTTCTATTCTATTATTTCATTTTTTAGTATTTTTCAGTATTTTATTCCTATTTCTTCTCATTATTATATTTATTTTTATTATTATATTTCCTTTTATTATTTTACTTCTTTTCATTATTATATTTATTTTTATTATTATATTTCTTTTTATTATTATATTTCTTTTTTATTATTATTATTATATTTATCTTTACTATTTTATTTCTTTTTATTCTAATACATTCCCTCTGGCGGGGCTGAGGCTACGAGGGGGATCAGATCTGATCCCAGTGGGAATGATGGGAATTCCAGGATTTGGAAATTGGAGGGAGGAGGCGGGATTTGGGGGGAAAATATGGGAATTATAGGGGGAATGTCGGGGAAAAATATGGGAATTAAAGGGGGCACTTTGGGGGAAAAATATGGGAATTATAGGGGGAATTTTGGGGTAAAATATGGGAATTATAGGAGGAATTTTGGGGTAAAATATGGGAATTATAGGAGGAATGTTGGGGATAAAATATGGGAATTACAGGGGGAATTTTGGGGTTAAAACATAATTTTTCAAGAGCCTCCAGTGATTTTTTCCCGCCTGGATCGGGAGAACGAGCGGTGCCAGACTTGGAATTCTTGGAATTCTCCAGAAAACGGCTCCAGCTCCATCGGTGGAAGGGATTGGGCTGGGATTTTGGGAAATTCCCTCTCCCTTTTGGTTCCCTGTGTTTTCCCGGAATTCCAAGCTGGGAAATTCCCTCTTCATTTTGGGGCCCTTCCTGAGTTTAACACTTTTCAATCCTGGACACGAGGGGTGGGATAATCCCAGATTTTGGGCTCCCGGCTCGCCCAAGTCCAACATTCCCAGTTTTTTTTGTCCCACTTCCTTCTGGATTTTGGGAAAGCTCCGGCGGGGTTTGTCCCTCCTCCAGAATCCAGGGCGGGTTTCTCCAGAACAGCAGCTCCCAATCCTTGTTTTTCATGGAATAAAATCCCTTTTCCCTGTGATTCCCATCCCTCCCTCTCTCCAAATCCCACAAGGAATTTGGGTTGGGATCTCTCCGGCCTTGGTTCCCTCAAGGTTTATTGACCTCCGCCCCCATTTCTCAGCTTTTGCTCCCAAAATTTGGAGCTTTCCCTCCAAATTCCCGCTCTGGGATCCGCGTCCTGCCCAGCAGCACATCAAGAAGGGAATGAGGACGATTCATTCCCTTCCAGTTTGGAAATTCTGAGGAATTTTGGGTCCAAAAAATCTGTTTTTTGCTGGCATTGAGCGGCCCCTGTGGCTCCCGAAGGGAATTTTAAACCAAAACCTGGAATTCTATGAGAAAATCCATGAGAAAATCCTCGTTCTGCACTCGGACGCTCTCAGAGAATCCAGGAATGATTTCACGTGGATCCCTGCAGAGGAATCAACCCCCTCTATAAATAATTCCATTTTTAATTAACATATTCCTCCAAGTTTGCCCACCTCCATCTGGAAGAGCTGGCGGCTCCGGGTATCCCATAACAGATATTGATTTTGGGCTGGAGAGCCGCGCCGGGGCACAGGAGTGCTCCGAGCAGCGCTTTCCAGGCGATCGATGATTTCAGCTGAGAAATTATTCAGAATTCGGGGAGGGGAGAAAAAAAAAAAAGGAGCTTTTTAGCAGGAGCTGGAGCTGCTGGGTCTGCGCTCGATAAATGAAATAAAAATAAAAATGTGGTTTGGTTTTTTCTTTTCTTGAGGAGGAGGAGGGGATGTGGGATGGGCAGACCCTTCCCTCTCCAAGATGGGAATTCGGGAATGAGTTCCAGGAGAGGTTGGAGAACACCGAGAGCGTTCCCAGCTCAGCGCTGGGGTTTTTGTTGGGTTTTGGTGTTTTATTGGTGTTTGGGTTTTATTTCCTTTAACCCAAACTGTGCCCGGCCTCACCGGGAACGTTTCCCATTCCCATTCCCATTCTCACTGGATTTTAACCCAAATTAAGCCGGGTGTGTCTCCATCGAGCCAATCCCGGGAGCCAGAGTCCCCTGGGGGTGGGATGTGGGAAAAGTGGATCTGTGTCCACTGCAGGTGTGGGGACAGACCCTGTCCCTGTCACCATCCCTGTCCCTGTCACCATCCCTGTCCCTGTCCCTGTCACCATCCCTGTCCCTGTCCCCAGCTCCAGAGCTGTCGTCATGTCTGTCCCTGTCTTTGTCCCTGTCCCTGTCACCAACCCTGTCCCTGTCCCTGTCACCAACCCTGTCCCTGTCACCATCCCTGTCCCTGTCCCTGTCCCTGTCCCAGCCCTGTCCGTGTCACCATCCCTGTCTCCAGCTCCAGAGCCGTCCTCATGTCTGTCCCTGTCCTTGTCCTTGTCCCTGTCACCAACCCTGTCCCTGTCCCTGTCCCCAGTTCCAGAGCTGTCCTCATGTCTGTCCCTGTCCCTTTCCCCATCCCTGTCCCCAGAGCTGTCCCTGTCCTTGTCCTTGTCCTTGTCCCTGTTCCTGTCACCAATCCTGTCCCCATCCCCGTCCCCAGCTCAAGAGATGTCCTCATCCTTGTCCCTGTCCCCATCCCTGTCCCTGTCCCCTGTCCTTGTCCCTGTCCCCTGTCCTTGTCACCAACCCTGTCCTTGTCCCTGTCCCCTGTCCCTGTCCCCTGTCCTTGTCTCTGTCCTTGTCCCTGTCACCATCCCGGTCCCTGTCCCTGTCCCCAGCTCCAGAGCTGTCCCTGTCCCATCCCTGTCCCCATCCCTGTCCCTGTCCCCCTGTCCCTGTCCCTGTCCTTGTCCCTGTCCCTCTGTCCCTGTCCCCATCCCTGTCCCCATCCCTCTGTCCCTGTCCCTGTCCCCGTCCCCAGCCCCTTCTGTCACAGCTTGGGGACAGCTCATCCCAGCCCCGCTCCCATTCCCATTCCAGAGTCGCTTCCCAACCAGTGCCGGAGCTCGGGGCCACCCCCGGCTGTGCTCGGGACCCTCTGGACGCTTCCCGAGGGATTCCCACGCTGGGAGGATCCATTCTCGCCCCGCTGAGCCCCGGGAGCACCGGGAACGTCGGGATGGAGCTCGTTCTCCAGGTGGAAGGTGATCCTCGAGCTCGCTTGTGGCCAGCCTGGGAAGAGCTGGGGCTGCCCAGAGCCGGCTCCCTCCTGACCCTCCCAATTCCTGACCCTCCCAATTCCCAAACCTTCCAATTCCCAAACTTCCCAATTCCAGAACCTCCCAATTCCCAAACCTCCCAATTCCCAAATCTCCCAATTCCTGACCCTCCCAATTCCTGACCCTCCCAATTCCCAAATCTCCCATTTCCCAAACTTCCCAATTCCAGAACCTCCCAATTCCCAACCCTCCCAAATCCCGACCCTCCCAATTCCCGACCCTCCCCATTCCTGACCCTCCCATTTCCCAAATCTCCCATTTCCCAACCCTCCCAATTCCTGACCCTCCCAATTCCCAACCTTCCCAATTCCAACCCTCCCAATTCCTGACCGTCTCAATTCCCAAATCTCCCATTTCCCAAATCTCCCACTTCCCAAATCTCCCATTTCCTGACCCTCTCATTTCCCTCCCCTCCCAATTCCCAACCCTACCAATTCCTGACCCTCCCAATTCCCGACCCTCCTGATTCCCA
>NC_031789.1:1026931-1027880 GCF_001522545.3 Parus major
AGGGAAGGGAAGGGAAGGGAAGGGAAGGGAAGGGAAGGGAAGGGAAGGGAAGGGAAGGGAAAAGCTTTAACTCTCTTGAAGTTCCCAGCAGGAAAAGGTGGGGGATGTGTCTGGGATGAGGGGTGGGGGACAGGGATCCAGGGATAAATGGATTAATGGGAGTGGCCTCGGTTCCCCACCATTTCACAGCCCTCCCCGGTGCCCCACGAGGTGTTCGCAAAGAAACTCCTTTATCTCATCCCAAATTCTGTTCCCAGCCCCGGGACAGGTTTTGGGATGCCTCTTTTACTCCATGCCCCGGTGAGGAGTTTGCCGTGCTGCAGGATCCTTCCCACAGCCACATTCCCTATGGAAAACCCGTCATCCCTTCCAGGGACCTCTCCCGCACTCCCAGACCCATCCCAGACCCATCCCAGACCCTTCCACTTCTCCTCTCCCAGTCCCTTTCCTCACTCCCAGCAGTGCTCGGGCCGCTGTTGGAGGTTTTCTCCAAGATTCCCACATTTTTGGGGCCTCCTTGTCTGGATCAGGTTTGGGCTGGGCTCTGGGAAGTTGTGGAGAGGGACCAGGATTTCAGGAATTATTGATTTCACCTGGCTGTGAGGGAGGAGAGTTCCCAAAATGGGAGGAGAAGGGGCTGGGTGGGCTCTGCTCCCACCCTGCTGATGCAGCTCCAGCAGCTCAGTCGGGTCATTCCCGATTTATCCCGTAATTCTCATCCCGAGGAGCGAAATCAGACACTGAGGAGGGGCTGCCCACCAGGACAGGATGTGAGGAGGGAGCAGAACCAGCCTGGTGCCAAATCCCAGCTCCCCGGGTTCCATCGCTGGCCGGGGCAGGTGCCTCTGTCAGTGCCAGGCTTGGCCTGTCCAGAGCTCGGCCAGGCTGGAGCTGTCCTGGAGATGTTCTGGGGCTGTTCCTGGAGATGTTCCTGGAGCTGTTCCTGGAG
>NC_031789.1:1029982-1030832 GCF_001522545.3 Parus major
CCTGCCCAAATCCCTGACCCTGCTCAAACCTCTGCCCAAATCCCTGCCCAAATCCCTGCCCAAATCCCTGACCCTGCCCAAATCCCTGACCCTGCTCAAACCTCTGCCCAAATCCCTGTCTGTGCCCAAATCTCTGCCCAAATCTCTTCCTGTGCCCAAATCCCTGCCCCAATCCCAGCCCAAATCCCTGTCCGTGCCCAAATCCCTGCTCCCATCCTAATCCCAGCCCAAATCCCAGCCCAAATCCCTGTCCGTGCCCAAATCCCTGCCCAAACCCCTTCCCTCCATCCCTCCCTCCGTCCCCTGTCAGGGCCCATCCATGGGTTGGCTCCGTTCCCTGTTTACCGAGGCTGTTTGTGTTATTGGAGATTTTCTAATTTAATCAAGGCTGGGTTCACGATTCCAGCGCTCGTTTGCCGGCCCCGCTCCCTGATTAATTCACGGGGTGTCACACGCGCTGTTCTGCCTTGTTTGTCACTGCTGCCACCGTGTCCTGCGCCAGCCCCCGCACTCCAGGTGTGCCGGGCAGGGAAAACTCCTGGGGTGGGGATGGGGACACGGGGGTGAACCCAAACACCCGGGATGGGGACACGGGGGTGAACCCAAACCCAGGATGGGGACATGGGGGTGAACCCAAACCCTCAGGATGGGGACACCGGGGTGAACCCAAACCCTCACAATGGGGACACGGGGGTGAACCTAAACCCAGGATGGGGACACGGGGGTGAACCCAAACCCTCGGGATTGGGACATGGGGGTGAACCCAAACCCAGGATGGGGACACGGGGGTGAACTCAAACTCCTGGGGTGCGGACACCGGGGTGAACCCAAACCCTCAGGATGGGGACAC
>NC_031789.1:1030892-1038847 GCF_001522545.3 Parus major
GGACACCGGGGTGAACCCAAACCCTCAGGATGGGGACACCGGGGTGAACCCAAACACCCGGGATGGGGACACCGGGGTGAACCCAAACCTTCACAATGGGGACACGGGGGTGAACCCAAACCCAGGATGGGGACACTGGGGTGAACCCAAACCCTCACAATGGGGACACCGGGGTGAACCCAAACACCCGAGATGGGGACACTGGGGTGAACCCAAACCCTCGGGATGGGGATGGGGACACAGGGGTGAAGATGTTGCTTTAGGGGGTGTCTGGGAACGGTTGGAATTGCTGCGCCCAAAATCACATGTTGGGGAGGGAACAGGTTAATTTTTTTAGGGAGAGGAGGTGTGGGATCAGTCAGGCTCCCGGCAGGGGATGGGATGGGTGATCTGGATGGGACGGGTGATCTGGATGGGTGATCTGGATGGGATGGGTGACCTGGAAGGGACGGTGACCTGCTGTCCCAAGGAAAGCGGGGACGAGCTCTGGATTTCCCAGCTCCGTGCAGTTGGGGTGAGGAAAGGGGGATGGAAAAGGAGCGGGAGATGGGTGGAGGGGGGAACCGGAGCTGCGGCCGCTTGGATTTCATTCCTCTCGGGGAAAAGCGGAGCCCGGGATGTTTTCCCAGGCTGAGGAGGAGCCGCAGCTGGTTCCCCCCGGCCGGGACAGAGGCAGGGACTGAAGCGCTGCCAAAGCCGCGGCGTTCCCGATGAAATCGGGAGCCGGGGAAGGTTCCAGGCGGGCTCTCCCCGGCTGCAGGAGAAAGATGAGACCCTCCCCGGCAGCAGCTGCTCCCCACATTGCCCAGCTCGGGGAAAAGAGCGCCGGGAGCCTCTGGCGAGCTGTCAGCGCTGTTAAAAGGAGCTGACAGCGGGGGAGGCGGCGCGGGCTGTAAGTGCAGGTGTTGGCGGGGAATTATCGCCTTCCCCGCAGCCCAAATCACCCCCTCCTCATCCTCGGGGCACAGGGAGGGACCGAGGGGCTCTGGACGGGGATCGGCCCGGGAATGGCAGAGGGAGCAGCTCCCAAGGGGCAGGAACGCGCCTGGGTGGGCGCCCCGCGTTCTCCCAGGGGGGCTCAAAGCCCCGGCTGGGAACAGAATTCCCGTTTTAGGGACCGAACCAGCAGGAAAGGCGAGGATTTCACCTCCCTCCTTCCTTCTTCCATGCTCAGCCCCTGGCCCTCAGCAGGCTCCAAGCGCAGATTTCCTGCCCGAAGCCGCTCCCTCCTCTCCAGCCCTGCGCAGGTGAGGATCCAAAGGGACAGCCGGGACAACTCTTCTATTCCTGGGATGGAATAAACCCCTCCGTTCCGGGCTCCTCCGAGGCAGGAATGGGTCAGGATGGGGATTTTGGCTGATTGCCCCCCATCATTTCACCCCAAAGCTGTGTTTGGGCACGAGATGCTCCGGAGCTCCCTCCCGAGACTGATTTCTTCCCTGAGGTGGAAAAATGAACCTGAGGGGCGGCTGGAGCTGTGCCGGGAGGGTTGGGATGGGATCGGGAATCTCACCAGAGGGCACTGCCAGGCTCCCCAGGGAATGGTGACATTCCCGGGGCTCCAGGAGCGTTCGGACAATCCCAGGCTGGGATTGTCGGCATCATGTGCAGGGCCAGGGATCAGCGATCCCAGGGAGTTTCTTCCAGCTCAGGACATTCCCTGAGTCTGGGATTTATCCGGCGGGATCTCCGGGATGCACAGCTCCCAATCCCAAAAGAAACCATCCCAAATCCTCCCCAGGAGCTCCTCCTGCCCTCATTCCCGCTGAGAGCGACATTTGTGGCCTCTTCCATCTTCGGGAATCTCATTCCCCACCAGCAATCCATCAGCACGAACCTCCCCGAATCCCCGCGGAGCCGCGGCCGGGCTGAGCCCCGCGGGGAGGATTCCGAGCCTCGGGAAAGCCGCTTTGTTCCCGGGCAGGCAATTCCCGGAGAACAGCTCCTCGCAGTGGGACCAGGGCCAGGAACAAGCTCCCCCAGGGGAGGGGGAACAAAAGCACCGGGACAGCGGCAGGAACCGCCCGAGGGCCGCGCTGGGCTCCGGGAGCGCCCCCGGGGCTCGGCCCGGCCGCTCTGCTGATGGCAATCCCGCTTTTCCAGGCACGGAATTCCCTGTGTTCGACAGGAATCCCGCTTTTCCAGGCACGGAATTCCTTGTGTTCGACAGGAATCCCGCTTTTCCAGGCACGGAATTCCTTGTGTTCGACANTGTGTTCGACAGGAATCCCGCTTTTCCAGGCACGGAATTCCTTGTGTTCGACAGGAATCCCGCTTTTCCAGGCACGGAATTCCTTGTGTTCGACAGGAAATTCCCTCTTCCAGGTCCAGGTTTCCTTGTGTTCGACAGGAATTTTACTTTTCTAGGCACACATTTCCTTGTGTTCGACAGGAATTTCTCTTTTCCAGACACAGAATTCCTCGTGTTCGACAGGAATTCCCCTCTTCTAGGCAGAGATTTCCTTGGGTTAGACAGGAATTTCGCTTTTCCAGACCCAGATTTCCCCTTGCTCACACTCAGAGAAGGAAGGAGCCGCTTGTGCTGTGTCCTGTTTTTTGCCCCCTGAGAATATCCCGGGCCCTGCAGCCCGTGGGGAACTGGGGAGAAGCAGCAGATCTGCTGGTTTGGGGCATTTCCAGCAGATTTTGGGGGTTGTGGGCTGGGAATGCCGTGGGAAGGAGCTGCTCCGTGTCACCTGTGGGGGGACAACCCCAAAAACAGGGAGCAGCACTGTAGGGACCCCCACAAGGGGTTAAAGCCCAGGAGAAGGGGCTGAGGCCGCTCCAGGGACCCCCATAAAGGGTTAAACCCCAGGAGCAGGGGCTGAAGCCGCTCCAGGGACCCCCACAAGGGGTTAAACCCCAGGAGCAGAGGGCTGAGGCTGCTCCAGGGACCCCCATAAAGGGTTAAAGCCCAGGAGCAGGGGCTGAGGCTGCTCCAGGGACCCCCATAAAGGGTTAAACCCCAGGAGCAGAGGGCTGAGGCTGCTCCAGGGACCCCCATAAAGGGTTAAAGCCCAGGAGAAGGGGCTGAGGCTGCTCCAGGGACCCTCACAAGGGGTTAAAGCCCAGGAGAAGGGGCTGAGGCTGCTCCAGGGACCCCCACAAGGGGTTAAAGCCCAGCCCAGGCTCCCCCTGCCCTGCCAGGGAGCCGAGCTTGGGTTTCACGAGCGGCTCAGGCTGTAAAACCCGATCGTGGCTCTGCCCTGATTGATGGTGGAACATCAGGGGAGGGGGATCACGTTCTCAAGGGCTGACATCCAACCCCATCCCACCCTTCCCCAACCCCCCTCGCCAGCCCAGCAGCAAAGCTGGGCCCAGTTGGGCCCGGCCCAGTCGTTTCCAGGCAGGGATGGAGGGGAAAGGGGGGAGCAGCATCTCTTGGGGGCTCGGACATCACCCCCGGGTGAGGAGCAGCTCAGGGGGAGGTTTGGGGTTGTGGGAAGCGCTGGGGCTGCCTCTGGACCCCTGGGAGTGCCCGAAGCCAGGCTGGACAGGGCTTGGAGCAGCCTGGGACGGTGGAAGGTGGCACTGGATGGGCTTCAAGGTCCCTCCATCCCAAAGCACTCCATGGATTTATGAATCTCACCACACGTGGCAGCACATCTGGGGTGCCTCGCTGCCCTCCCACTTCACCCCGGGACAATCCCAGCGCCAACAAAGCCCTTCTGAGCAAACCGAGCTGCAGAGGAGCAACCCCGGGAGCGGGGAATTGGCTGCTGGATGGAGCAGGGGGTGCTGCCAGAGCTCCTGGGCACCCACATCCTCTCCTCGGCACAGCCAAACCTCCCCTGGGTGTTGATGTGCAACCCCCCGAGCAGAGGGAGAGGAGCCGAGGGCAGCAGGAGCAGCTTCGAGCCTCCCCCCGGCTCCCTCCGCCTGCATCCAGCTGGAGCTGCCTCCCCTCCCTCCCATCCC
The DNA here is from genome assembly GCF_001522545.3 of Parus major. Lineage (NCBI taxonomy): Eukaryota > Metazoa > Chordata > Aves > Passeriformes > Paridae > Parus > Parus major. Next base: position 1,034,811 of record NC_031789.1, read on the forward strand.
TCCCCTCCCTCCGCCTCTTGGCATTCCCTGGCTGCAGGCACCAGCCGAGAGAGCCGGGGCTGAGAAAACAGAGCCCGCAGCTGGATTTTGGGCAGCTGGAGGGGGGAACAGCGCGGTCATTCCGTGCTCCAGCCCGGCTGATGCTCCCAGCACCGGGATTTGTGTGCGGGAACAGCCCGGTTCCCCCCGGGACCTGCCGGCAAGGGGAGGGTTAAGGGCAGCACGGGATCCTTTCCCCCTCTTTCCCCTGGAGAAGGAGCCCGGGATGAGGATCCCCAGCCGGGGCTGATGTCACCGGGCACAGCTGTCCCCGCACATCGCGCTGCCACCGGCACCGGGGCCAGCCGGGACCGGGGCCAGCCGGGACCGGGGCCAGCGGGGGCCGCATTCCTGGGGCGTCACCGCCGCTCCCCACCGAGCCAGGGTGAGGTTCGGCCCCGCTCCGGCCCCGCTCCCGCAGCTGCTCCTAGCGAGGCTGGGACGGAGATGTCACCCCCGGCTTTCCAGCCCTGAGCCCTCCCCAGAGCTCCCAGAGCTCCCATCCCAGCCCTTCCCGCAGGAATTGGGATCCCGCTTGTCTCCGTGCTGATGGCAGAGCCTTCAGCCCCGACCCGGGCTCGCTCCCGGTGCTGAGCCTCAGCTTTCCCATCCCCGCAGGGATCCAACACCGTCCTGCCTGAGGAGGGATTCCGGGCTTTGGAATCCTTCTGGGAACACCTCTGGATGTTTCCACCGCACCCACCCAGAGCCTCCAGCCCGGCCCCTGAGGGCTGCACCCTCTGGAGCTCAGGGGATTTGGCACCCAGCGAATCTCCCTGGGAGCCCCAAATCCAATTTTCCCTGATCCCAACAGGCCCCCAGGTCCCATCGTGTGCTTTTCCACAGGCTGGAATCCTCTTTCCCTGCTTTATCGCCCCTCTCTGTGCGGGTGTGGCACTGGAGAGACTGGTCCCAGTTTGCCATCCCAGCACAGCCCAGTTTGGCCGTGCAGAGGGCACAGCTTTCCCTACTGCTAGCTGTTTCCTTTTCCTTTTTCCTTTTCCTTTTCCTTTTTCCTTTTCCTTTTTCCTTTTCCTTTTTCCTTTTCCTTTTCCTTTTTCCTTTCTTCTCCCGGTGCTCCTGCCCGTCTCCAGCGGCATTCCCGGTTTTCGGGGATCCACATTTCCCCCGAGCCGGGGGTACAAAGCTCCGGGGGAGCTGCGGGAATGATCTCACGTGGATTGAATGTTTCGGACGGCACCGGGAGCCGGAGCGGGGAGAATCGATTGTCCCCGGCAGCTCCGCCCGGCCGGCTCTGCGGCACAGCCGCCGAAATGTCAGGTTTGTCATCTCAGATCTGCCAGCACCGCTCGGGCCGGGGGCAAAGAACCGAAGAGGGGGGAAAAATCCACAAAAAATAAAATAAAATAAAAAAGCCCCAAGGGCAGAGCGGGGCTGCCGCTGGGATGATGCGGATAATCGGCCCCGGGAGGGGGGAACATCCACGGGAAGGAGCGGAGCGGTCCCTGGGCGCTGTGTACACGCAGATCCCTTATCGCTGAGGGATGGAAAACAGCAGCTGAGATGGGAGCGCTGATACATCTTAAACAGCCCGGGAGGGGCTGGGGGATGCGGAGGGAGGGGAGGGGGGGTCTGTGGCTGGAGCTGAGCGGGGGGGGTTGGGCTGTAGGGACAGGAGAGGATTCGAGGGGACAAACCCCAGGACAGGGAGTGTGGGGGCAGAGAGGCCTCGCTGGGATCAAAGGGCTTCCAGGGAAAAGAATCCGAGGGGACTGAGGGTTGTGCTCCAGGCCCGGAGCTCTGGGAGGATGAGGAGGGCGAGGAGGATGAGGAGGGCGAGGAGGATGAGGAGGACGAGGAGGATTTTTTTTTCCCCCGGGGGCAAAGGGCTGGAGCTCCCCCTGCCCACCCTGGCCCAGGATCCAGATTTTGGATGGAGCAGGATCCAGATTTTGGATGGTCCAGGACCCTTTGGATGGCTCTGCATGGAGTCCATCAGTTCCGAACCTCCAAGGTCCCATCCCATGGATCGGGGCTGCCCCGAGCTGTTCCGTGCCCCCATCCAGCCCCAGGCTCTCCCATCCCGGGGCCGCAGCTGGAAGGAGCCGCCGGGCAGGGGCAGGAATTCCCTCCTAATCCCAAAACCACCCCGCTCCAGCTCCTGCCGAACCAGCAGGGAGTGATTTATACCCCGGGGCTTCCCCGCCTTCACCTGTTCCCCTCTGGGCCGGGCTGGCTCCGGAGGAATCGCAGCCAAACCCTCCCCGGGGACAGCGGGAGCCGCCGGCTCCGCTCCCCAGCCCTTCCCGAGCCTCAGCATCCCCGGCTGGGAGCGCCGGGAAGCGATTCCAGGTGGGAAGGAGGGCGCTCCCCGCCGAGGTTTGGTTGGGTAGATGAGTCTGGGGGTGCTCGAGGGGCTCTCTGCTCCCGTCCCCTTTATTTTTTCCAGGGTTTTTTCCTTGCCCTGAGGTGGGGTCACGTCTCCTTCCCGCTCCGCAGTGTCAGCCCCAGGGATGTGAATCCGCTCTTTATTTGTTTTAGCTGGAAGCTGACATCCTGCTGCATTCTCATGACTCCAGGACCTGGGGCTTTAACAAAAAATGTTAAATATTAGAAACCTCTCCGTAATTCCGCAGCGTTTTTGGGAGGGAAGGGGAGAGCGGGCACTTGCTCTTAAACCCCCGGGTTGTTTGTGGACGCCTCAAACCCTCTCCCCTTTCTCTCCTCGCTTCCTCCATCTCTCCCTGTGGGAAAATCCGGCTCCAGAGCTGAACCCCGAGGCTCTTCCCTTTCTGTCCCCGCGGTTTGAACCCACCCCGGCCCCACGGAACCTCCTCCTGCCAGCCCTGGTGCCCCCCAACCCCTCAATATAGAAAATTCACGGTTTTTTTTTTTCCCCAAGGAGAGCGGGATAAAGATCTCCATCTGCCGCTGACTCCCTGAACTGCAAACTCCTCCTGCCCGCAGCCCCCGGGGATTCTCCGCTCTCCCAAATCCGAGCAGCCCCGGGAAGAAACTGCGGGAGGAAGAAATAAAATAAGGCGGAAAAAAAAAAAAGAGGAAAACCGGGCCGGGGAGGCTCCGTTTCCCTGGAAAACTCCCGGGTTTTCCCCCTCAGGGTTCCCGGCTCTTCGTTTTTCCCTCTCCTGTCCTCACCCTCGCTCCTCCCGTGGCTCTTTTCTCCTCATCATCCTTTTATGATGGAAAACCGGGAAGGCACGGGCTGTTCCCAAAAATCCCCGCCTGGAGGGGCAGCCGAGGGCTGGGAAGGGAAGGAGGGGATGATTTTGGGGGTGGTCTCACCCCGTGCCCCGCTCCCAGCTGTGGGATATTCCCTTTATCCCGCAGCCCTGCATCCCACACCTGCGCCGGGAGATTTTCCAGCTTGGAAAAGCCGGGAGCTCTCCCGAGAACCCCGCGGCAGCAAATCCAGGGAAAATCCAGCCCGTGCTTGTGGGAAAAGCTGGGAATTCAGCCCTGGCTGGCTGTCCCTGTCCCTGACGGGGAGCAGATGGAGCCGGGCGTTATCCAGGGAAAATTCCGCCTTCCCAGCCGGAGCCTGGCTCAGCCTCCGGCTCCGGGATGCGCTCAGAGCCGGGGAATGGGATGGGAGAGCTACCGGGGCACTCCAGACCTGTTGCTGCTCATTTTTGGGGTCACTCAGAGCCCCCCCGAGCCCTCCCCAGGTCCCTTTTCCCCGTGCCGGGACCTCTCCCCACGCCAGGCGTTTATCAGCTCCCGAAACCCGACGTTTAAATGGCATTAGGGGCCTGATTTGGAGCTACAAAAACCATGAAATTCAGAGTTAAGGCTCAAAAATCCACTTGAGGCTGCGGCCTCGAGGCGTGAAAGGAGCGAGCCCGAGGCAGGGGCCGGGCCGGGCCGGGGCTGAGCCCCCGGAGGGGCTGAAGAGCCTGGGGAGGGTCGGGGATGGAGTTTGGGGGAAGCTTTGGAGGGGCTGATCCCAAACCGGGTGACCGGGCTGGAGGGGACAGAGCTGCGGTCACAGCCGGGCCGTGGTTTGGGGACAATCCCGG
>NC_031789.1:1039831-1040769 GCF_001522545.3 Parus major
GGTTTTGGGGCCGGTTTGGGGCAGAGCTCAGCTCCCTCTGCCCTCCCAGTCCCCGTCTGCTTTGACCCGATGAGGGAATGGTTTAAGCTGAAAGGAGGCAGGGTCAGACGGGATTTTGGGAAGGAATTCCTGGCTGGGAGGGTGGGCAGGGCTGGCACAGGGTGCCCAGAGCAGCTGAGGCTGCCCCTGGATCCCTGGAAATGCCCAAGGCCAGGCTGGACAGGGCTGGGAGCTCCTGGGATAGTGGAAAGTGTCCCTGGATTTAAGATTTAAGGTCCCTTCCCACCAAACCCATCCTGGGGTTCTGAACGAGGCCCCTCATTTTTCCTGCCTCTCTCTCCCCATCATTTCAACAGAAAATTTAAAAATATATAAATTTAAAATTTAAAGCTGGGATGATTTTATTTAAAGATCCCCGACGCCGACTCCCTCTCGCTCTTTATCTGACCTGGGGAAATAATTCATTAAAAAACAACGCAAAGAGGCTTGAAAATTAATTTATTGCACATTTTTATATCCACAGGAATTCCAAGCACTCCTCCCTGCCCTGACCCCAACACCCAGCGCTGGTCCCAGCTCCAGCCACCTGCAAACGCTGTTAATTGAGCACTAATTAATCCTCGGGGTTAGAAACAAACACCTTGGTGAGTTAGAACTGGCCTGGTGCTGGGGATCCCTGTCCCTGTTCACACTGCAGGTCCTGAGCCTGGCTGAGCCAGAGCCCAGGGCTAGGCCTGACTGAAACCCTGCTTAGCTCCTGGTTTAAGGCCTGATTTAGCTCCTGGTTTAAGGCCTGCTTTAATTCCACGTTTAAGGCCTGCTTTAATTCCACGTTTAAGGCCTGCTTTAACTCCAGGTTTAAGGCCTGATTTAACTCCACGTTTAAGGCCTGATTTAACTCCAGGCTTAAGGCCTGATTTAACTCCAGGTTTCACTCC
>NC_031789.1:1043254-1046558 GCF_001522545.3 Parus major
ACAAGGAGGACTGGAGGGACACAGGACAAGGAGCACAGGAGGGACAGGAAGGCCATGGAGGGCCCCAGGGGACAGCAGGGACACGGAGGGGAGCAGGGGGGGAGCCCTGGTGTCACCTGAGATCCGGGAGCCCCCGAAGGGCTGCTGGGCCACCACGGCCCCCGTGGATTTGTCGTTGATGTAGAAGTTGCCGGCGGCGTTGCGCAGCAGCCTCCGCGACTCCTCGATGACAGCCCTGGGCAAGGACAGGGCCAGCCCTGAGCACAGCGCCTGTGCCTGCTGCAGGGCCACCAAAACGGGCCAAAAAGGGGTTTGGGTCCCTCCAGAGGGGTTTGGGTCCCTCCAGGGGGGTTTGGGACCCTCCAGGGGGGTTTGGGTCACCTCCAGGGGGGTTTGGGTCACTTTGAGAGGGGTTTCTGTCCCTCCAGAGGGGTTTGTGTCCCCTCCAGAGGGGTTTGTGTCCCCTCCAGAGGGGTTTGTGTCCCCTCCAGAGGGGTTTGGGTCCCCTCCAGGGGGGTTTGGGTCCCCTCCAAGGGGGTTTGGGTCACTTTGAGAGGGGTTTGGGTCCCTCCAGGGGGGTTTGTGTCCCCTCCAGAGGGGTTTGTGTCCCCTCCAGAGGGGTTTGTGTCCCCTCCAGAGGGGTTTGGGTCCCTTCCAGAGGGGTTTGGGACCCTCCAGAGGGGTTTGGGTCACTTTGAGAGGGGTTTGGGTCCCCCCAGTGGGGTTTGGGTCCCCTCCAGAGGGGTTTGTGTCCCCTCCAGAGGGGTTTGGGTCCCTTCCAGAGGGGTTTGGGTCCCTTCCAGAGGGGTTTGGGTCACTTTGAGAGGGGTTTGGGTCTCTCCAGGGGGGTTTGGGTCTCTCCAGGGGGGTTTCTGTCCCTTCCAGACAATTTTGTGTCCCTCCAGAGGATTTTGTGTCCCTCCAGAGGATTTTGTGTCACTTTGAGAGGGGTTTGTGTCCCCTCCAGAGGATTTTGTGTCCCCTCATGCTCAGCTCCAGCCCCAGGGGATTCACACACACACACCTCCTGCATTTTCCCTGCTTTGGGGTTATTTTTTTTTCATTTTCTTTCTCTAAACCACCCCAGAATTCTCTGCTCATTTCGGGTTATTCTCTCTGAGGGCTCTTTGCCCTCCTCCTGCAGGAATGGGCCGTGCTCCAAACATTCCTCTGGGACAATTCCTCACTTTTAACAACTTTTTTAGGGGCTAAGAAACCACCTTCAAACCATTCCTTTCCCTCCTGGCAGGAGGAGCAGCACAGGCTGGGCGGGAAATGCTTTTTCCTCCTCTGGGGTGAAGATTTGTGGCTCAGCCCAGATGGGAAAATCTTTTTTTTTCCATCCCTGGCTGCTTTTCAGGGTGAATTTGAGGGAATTTGAGGGAATTTGGGGGAATTTTGGGACTCACTTCTCCTGGGCGAAGAGCGCCCCCGTGAGGCCGTAGGGGGTGGTGGTGTCGATGAGCTCCAGCACCTCCNGTTTAAGGCCTGATTTAACTCCAGGTTTCACTCCTGGTTTAAGGCCTGATTTAACACCTGGTTTAAGGCCTGAACTGGGCCAGGGCTGGGTGGCACAGCAGCTCCCTGGATGGGATGGAGGGAGGGAGGGAAGGAAGGAGGGAAGGAGGGAGGGATGGAAGGAGGGAAGGGGTTCTGGAGCTCCTGCTCCTCCTGGGTGGGGAGGGAAGGTTCACCCCCAGCTCCAGCAGGACATTCCCTGCTCCCCACCCATCCCAACAGCTCTCCCATCCTCCCACAGCGGGATCGGAGCAGGGACAGCAGCCCAGGAGCGATGGAACAGCAGAGCCAGCCTGGCCTGGTCACCAGGAGCAGAACTGGGGAGGGATGGAGCTGCTCTGACCCACCCTGAGCCCAGCTGGGGGCTCAGAGGGATGGGATGAGGGATTGGGATGGAATGGGATGAGGGATGGGATGAGGCTGGAATCAGGCAGGGATCAGGCTGGAATGAGGCAGGGATCAGGCTGGAATCAGTTTGGGATGAGGGATTGAGATGAGGCTGGGATGGAATCAGGCAGGAATCAGCCTGGAATCAGCCTGGAATCAGGCTGGGATCAGGCAGGAATCAGGCTGGAATCAGGCAGGGATCAGGCTGGAATCAGGCAGGGATCAGGCTGGAATCAGGCTGGGATCAGGCAGGAATCAGGCTGGGATCAGGCAGGGATCAGGCAGGGATCAGGCAGGGATCAGGCAGGGATCAGGCAGGAATCAGGCTGGGATCAGGCAGGAATCAGGCTGGGATCAGGCAGGAATCAGGCTGGGATCAGGCAGGAATCAGGCTGGGATCAGGCTGGGATCAGGCTCTGGAGCTCCGTTGCAGGGAGCAGCAGCACAGCTGCCCTCTCCTGGTGCTGATTCCTGCTGCTGCCCAGCCCAGGACCCCCCTGCACATCCCGGGGTTGGGGTGCTGGGGACACAGGGACAGGGACAGCACCCCTGAGCTGCTCCCCTGCCCTGACTCCTGCCCAGCCCCGAGGGAACCGCTCTGGGCATGGGAGAACCGGGAGGAAAAGGAGCCGGGGTCTGGCTCTGCAGCCACCCCTTAATTAACAACTGACCTAATTAAGCATGCTCACACCCCATCACCGAGGTTGGAAAAGACCTTTAAGGTCATCCAGTCCAACCACTGCCACATCCACCACGGTGTCCCCAAGCGCCACCTGACCGAGGCCACCACCAGGACCCTCCGAGCTTTACAATTTAACAACACATTATTAATTATTATTATAATTCTAATTTTTAAATAAGTGCTAAGCAGGGCAGGTGGGAGCTGAGTGGCTGCAGGGCTGGCTGGGGTGGCAGCTGTCCCCAGGGTCACTGCATGTAGGCGTAGCGCCAGTCCCGCAGCGGCACATGCGTCTCCTTGATGGCCTGAGGGGACGTCCAGCGCAGGATGTAGTGGGGACCCCCGGGTTTGTCATTGGTGCCTGGGAGGGGACGGCAGAAAGGGCTGGGGACAGCGCCCAGGGGGACAGGGACAGCGCCCAGGGGGGCAGGGACAGCGCCCAGGGACACGGAGGGGTGGGAGGGACATGGAGGATGGGGACACGGAGCACAGGAGGGACATGGGACAGGAGGGACAGGGAGGGATGGGAGGGACACAGAAGGACAAGGAGGACAAGGAGGGACATTGAAGGATGGGAGGGACACAGGAGGACACAGAGGATGGGGACATGGAAGGGACATGGAGCACAGGAGGGACACAGAAGGACAAGGAGGAATGAGAGGGACACAGAGGATGGGGACACAGAGCACAGGAGGGACAGGGAGCACAGGAGGGACACAG
>NC_031789.1:1048453-1050331 GCF_001522545.3 Parus major
AAAAGGGGTTTGGGTCACTCCTCTCTCGGTGCCCTCCTGGCAGGGAGAAGGGAACACACACAAAAGCCTCACATCCAGGACGATTTCTGGGGGAAATTCCCCACTTTTCAGGAGCTCAGCTGACACCCGGCCCCAGCTGCCCCAAGCCCACAGCTGGGGGAGCCCGGGGCCCGCTCTGAGCTCACCTTGGCATCGATCACCGCCGAGAAGAAGGTCCCAAAATCCTGGGTGGGCTGCGGGGAGGCAGCAGGGAGGCGATGAGAGCACAGCCCGCACCCCAGAGCTGCCACCATTCCCCCAAAAACTCATCCCCAGCCTCCCAGGAGCCGCCCTTCTCCCGGCAGAGCCCTCCCCGCAGACTCCCGGCTACAAGTTAATTTCTAATCACGGCCAGGAGGAGGAGGAGGAGGAGGAGGGGGGAGAAGCAGCAGAGCAGGCGGGGATGAAAAGCTCGGTTCAATGGGAATTAGCAGCCGGTTCCCGCAGCCCCTAATCCCATCAGCCTCCCGCTGAGCCGCAAAGCCCTTCAGCAGCCCGGCAGCTCCGCTCACATCTCCCACTTTGATCTTCCCGTGCTCCTCCAGCAGCTTCTCTTTGATGTGGGGCCACAGCGAGGCCGGAGCGTAGAGCCGGGAGCAGGCGGAGCATTTCTGGCCGCCGAACTCGAAGGCAGAGCGCAGGGTCCCGTTCACGGCGCTGCTCAGGTCCGCAGAGATGTGCACAACGTGGAAATTCTTCCCTCCACACTCTGAAACACGGGAAAAGGGAAAAGGGATGGAAAAGGAGGAGAGGGAAGAGTGCACCATGTAGAAGTTCTTCCCTTTACACTCTGAAACATGGGAAAAGGGAAAAGGAGATGGAAAAGGAGGAGATGGAAGAGTGCAGCACGTGGAAGTTCTTCCCTCCACACTCTGAAACACCGGGAAAAGGGAAAAGGGGATGGAAGAGTGCACCACGTGGAAATTCTTCCCTCTGCACTCTGAACACAGGGAAAAGGGAAAAGGGATGGAAAAGTGCAGCATGTGGAAATTCTTCTCTCCACACTCTAAAGAATGTGAAAAAGGGAAAAAGAGGGGATGGAAGAGTGCACCAGGTGGAAATTCTTCTCTCCGCACTCTGAAACATGGGAAAAAGGAAAAGAGATGGAAAAGGAGGGGATGGAGGAATGCAGCACATGGAAATTCTTCCCTCTGCACTCTGAAACACGGGAAAAGGGAAAAGGAGAGGATGGAAGAGTGCAGCACGTGGAAATTCTTCCCTCCGCACTCTAAAACAGGGGAAAAAGGGAAAAGGGATGGAAAAGGAGGAGAGGGAAGAGTGCAGCACGTGGAAATTCTTCCCTCCGCACTCTAAAGAATGGGAAAAAGGGAAAAGGAGGAGAGGGAAGAGTGCACCATGTAGAAGTTCTTCCCTCCGCACTCTGAAACACGGGAAAAAGGGAAAAGAGATGGAAAAGGAGGAGATGGAAGAGTGCAGCACGTGGAAATTCTTCCCTTTGCACTCTGAAACACAGGAAAAAGGGAAAAGGAGGGGAGGGAAGAGTGTGGCACATGGAAGTTTTTCCCTCCACACTCTAAAACACAGGAAAAAAAGGGAAAAGGAGGGGATGGAAGAGTGCACCATGTAGAAATTCTTCCCTTTACACTCTGAACACAGGGAAAAAGGGAAAAGGAGGAGAGGGAAGAGTGCACCAGGTGGAAATTCTTCTCTCCACACTTTAAAGAATGGGAAAAAGGGAAAAGGAGGAGAGGGAAGAGTGCACCATGTAGAAGTTCTTCCCTTTGCACTCTGAAACACGGGAAAAAGGGAAAAGGGATGGAAAAGGAGGGGATGGAAGATGTAGAAATTCTTCCCTCCGCACTCTAAAACACAGGGAAA
>NC_031789.1:1053474-1057670 GCF_001522545.3 Parus major
CAGAGGAATAATCCACACCAAACAGAGGAATAATCCACACCCTGCAGAAACCCGCAGGCAGCTGGGAAATCCCAGCCACAACATTCCCAGCATCCTGGACCGCTCTGATCCTGAGGAAATCCCGTCCCCAGGACTGCCTGCATGGATCTCTCCAGCATCTCATCCCCCTGTGATGATGGAAACGCTGAGGCTCTAATTAACATCCCCCTACAAAGCCAACTGTAATTCCAGGTGCCCCCTGCTGCTGAGCTTTTCCATGTCCTGCTGCCTTCTGCTGCCTCACCCTGCTGGGAACTCATTGTCACCCCGAGCAGGGTGAGCCACGGGATGTCCCAGATTGTCACACCGAGCTGTTTGTCCCGTCCCAGCAGGGCTCAGCCGCCCTGGGAGGAGTTCATCCCAGATTTCCCAAAGCCAAGGGGTGTCTCCCTGGGATCCCGGGGTGGGAAGAAGGGAGATTTCTCCCCAGGAATCCTCCCATGGTGACTTTGCCCTCTCCCCCTACACAAATGCTCCACTCTCACTCAAATCTTCCCAAATAAAAGCTCAGTGTTCTCCAGCCTCTGTGGGGCCAGCAGGAAATCCAAGCTTAATTAGCAAAGAGCCAAGGACAATTTGTTGAGTTTTCTTTTTTTTTCTTTCCTTTTGCAACACTAAATTAATTATTCCTGGCCCCAATTTACCAGGTTATTACTGTCTCTCCCCAAAATCCACCCTGCAGAGGCTCCTGTGCTCCATGGGCTGGGACACAAACAGGAACATGCAGAAATGCTTTTTACCAATACTTTGAATTATTTTTTCACAGCTCCTGGGCCTGCCCTTGTCTTCCTTGGCCCTAACACAACCACTGCACCAAGAAATGTCATCCCAGAGGAATGTGAGCAGCTAAAAACTGGTTACACTTTCATGTCCTGACAGCACCTGGAGCCCAGGTAGGAAATCAAACCTCTGCTGTGTTTATTCCNGGACTGAGAGCACAGGTATCAAACAAAGGCTCCCCACAGCAGCTCCGTGGATTTAAAAATGAACTGTTGCAGGAGCAGGGAGAGAGCATCCAGAAGTTTCTGTTCCTCCCCTTTCCCCCCTTCCCCTCAGGCCTTACTGTGACAAACCCGTCTGGAAAACAATAAAAATGGAAATGGCCTCGCAGCGGGAGGCACAAACACGGAGCCCGGAGCTCCCACCTGCCCAGCCCGGAGCTCAGCCGAGCGTGGCCCGGCCCTGGGGAGGGGTCCCGGGGTCTGGCGGCTCCTGCAGGGACCCCTCAGCACCTCTGACACCCCACGGGACACAGCCAGAGCACAGGGGAGCAAACCCACGGGGGGAAAAACACCTGGGGAGAAATCTACCTGGGGGAAAATCTACCTGGGGGAAAACCCACTTGGGGGGAAAACCTACATGGGAGGGAAACCCACCTGGGGGGAAAACCCACCTGGGGGGAAAACCTACCTGGAGAGAAACCCACCTGGAGGGAGAAACAAATCTAGGGGGGGAAATCTACCTGGGGGGAAACCCACCTGGAGAGAAAACCCACCTGGGGGGAAAGTCTACCTGGAGAGAAAACCCACCTGGGGGGAAATCTACCTGGGGGGAAAACCTACCTGGAGAGAAAACCCACCTGGAGAGAAAACCCACCTGGAGAAAAACCCACCTGGAGGGAGAAACGAATCTAGGGGGAGAAATCTACCTGGGGGAAAACCCACCTGGAAGGGAAACCCACCTGGGGGAAAACTCACCTGGAGAGCAAACCCACCTGGGGGGAAAATCTACCTGAGGGAAAACCCACCTGGGGAGAAAAAGCCACCTGGAGGGAGAAACCCATCTGGGGGGAGAAATCTATCTGGAGGGGAAACCTACCTGGAGAGAAACCCACCTGGGGGGAAAATCTACCTGAGGGAAAACCCACTTGGGGGAAAAACCTACATGGGAGGGAAACCCACCTGGAGAGAAAACCTATCTGGGGGAAAAATCTACCTGGGGTGGAAAATCCACCTTGGGAGCAAATCCACCTGGGGGAAAACCCACCTGGAGAGAAACCCACCTGGGGGAAAATCTACCTGAGAGGGAAACCCACCTAGAGAGAAAACCTATGTGGGGTGGAAAACCCACCTTGGGAGCAAATCCACCTGGAGAGAAACCCACCTGGAGAGAAACCCACCTGGAGAGAAACCCCACCTGGGGGAAAACTCACCTGGGAGGGAAAACCCACCTGGAGAGAAAACCTACCTGGAGAGCAAACCCACCTGGGGGAGAACTCACCTGGAGGGGAGAACTCACCTGGAGGGGAGAACCCACCTGGAGCAGCCTCAGGGCAGCCCTGGGAGTGTCACTGCCACTCTGGCTGCTCCTGTACCCCGAGCTCAGCCACAGAACTAAAACCACTCCCCGCCAGCACCAAAACCCGGCTCAGACACCTTTTGTCAGCAGTTTTAACCCCGGTTTTGATCTAACCCTGCCACCACTGCTGCAGCAGCCCTTCCCAGGGCCAGCCTGGTGTCCCCAGAGCAGCCCCCAGCCCTCCCTGTCCCCTGTCCCCAAACCTACGGCACGCTGCCGGTGAAGTTGAGGCCGCAGAAGTGCTCGGAGCTGGTGACGGTGTCCCCAAACTCGGGGCCATCCGAGGGCACGAACTGCACCACGTTTGGGGGCAGCCCAGCCTCCAGCAGGATCTTATAGACGGCGTAGCTGGAGAGCAGGGCGGTGTCACTGGGCTTCCACAGCACCACGTTCCCCTGGGAGGAGGAGAATTCCCTGGAAAACCGGGCCAGAGAGGGGATTCGCAGCTTTTTGTTCTTTTCTGTGCTCCCCTGTGTCCTCTGAGTATCTGTTTGTAGCCTGTTGTGTTAGTGGCTGGTTTTCCCAGTGCTTTTTTTTTCCATGGAAAGGCAAAAATTCCAGAGCTCCAAGCCCCGGGGGGAACGCGGCCCCAGCGCTGTCCTGGCTCTTCCTGAGAACCAAGAACAATTAATTTCATGGACAGAACACAGCCAGGGCTTGACCATCACTGCTTGTCCTCCTAATTAGCATTTTTGATCAATTATGCTGATTATTTTAACCCATGAAGATGTGTTCACCCCGTGTGTTGAATTTTGTGGACGCCTCTCCACGACTGCCCCTGCCTTCAAACGAAGATCTGCTCCTGTCTCACCTCCTTATTAAAACAACCTGGAGTTTCATTTCCAGCTTGGGGAAAAAAGCCACACCCCACCTTCACCCCGGCAGCTGAGGGGGGCACAAATCCCCTCTTTTCTCTCAGCAGAGAGGCTGTGCCAGCTTTCCACACCCTGCTGCCTTCCCCAGGAGGAGCTTGGCCCAGCAGGTGTTTGTGAAACCAAACCTCCTGCCCGGATTAATGAGCAGCACCAGGGGCTGGAGAGCTCTGCTGGTGACACTCCACCCCCCTGGCCCTGTGCCACCGCCTCCCTGTGACCCCCCCGCTGTCCCTGTCACACGGCCTGGCCCGTGCTGCGCGGGGTCACAGCCCCAGGGAGGGCTGCACGGGGAGTTTGGACTCTTGTCTCCTGGTTTCCAGGAGAAAACCCTTTTTTTTTCCAGGAGAAAATCCTTTTGTTGTGCAGGAAAAGCTCCCTCCTGGGCACTGCTCCTTCCTGGATCACTCCAATCCTTCCTGGGCCCCTCCAATCCTTCCTGGATCCCTCCAATCCTTCCTGGGCACTGCTCCTTCCTGGATCACTCCAATCCTTCCTGGATCCCTCCAATCCTTCCTGGGCCCCTCCAATCCTTCCTGGGCACTGCTCCTTCCTGGGCACTGCTCCTTCCTGGATCACTCCAATCCTTCCTGGATCACTCCAATCCTTCCTGGATCACTCCAATCCTTCCTGGATCACTCCAATCCTTCCTGGGCCACTCCAATCCTTCCTGGACCCCTCCAATCCTTCCTGGGCCCCTCCAATCCTTCCTGGGCCATTCCAATCCTTCCTGGACCCCTCCAATCCTTCCTGGGCCTCTCCAATCCTTCCTGGGCCCCTCAAATCCTTCCTGGATCACTCCAATCCTTCCCCTCCAAACACCCAGAGGAATAATCCACACCAAACAGAGGAATAATCCACACCAAACAGAGGAATAATCCACACCAAACAGAGGAATAATCCACACCAAACAGAGGAATAATCCACACCAAACATTCACAGGAATAATCCACACCAAACAGAGGAATAATCCACACCAAACATTCA
>NC_031789.1:1059011-1067991 GCF_001522545.3 Parus major
GTGTTTATTCCCGTATCCCACACCCAGCCTGGGAAGGAAAGCACACCTTGCTTCAGAACAAAAACCTCACAAGGCCAGGTTTGGACAGTTTGTGCTTTTCCAGCACTTCTCCCATCACACAGAAATGATGTTTTAATTAAAGTCTAACTGCTGATTGGGTCAAAGGGTCCGAGAGGCCCCAGGTCTGTCTGTGGAACAGCTCCAGGGAGGCTCAGCTCCCTCCCTGCCCACCCCAGCCCAGCTGAACCTGAGGGCTGGAATCTCCATGCCAACCTTTCCCTGGACTGCCCTGTCCCCCTGTCCCGTCCCCCTGTCCCCCTGTCCCCCCAGGACTCACCATCAGCGCCGGAGCCCCCGCCAGGTTCCCCCCGATGGCCGTGAAGTTGAAGGGGGACACGGCAGCCACGAACCCCTGTGGAGGAACAGGGACCATTGGGAGCCTCCTGCCCCCCAGGAGTGACCCCACGTGGGGCAGGGGGGCCCAGCTCACCTCCAGCCCCCGGTACACCATGGAGTTGGTGCTGATGTCCACGCTGAGGGGCTGGCTCTGCTCCAGCTCCAGGGCGTACTTGGCGTTGAAGCGGAAGAAGTCGATGAGCTCGGCAGCGGCGTCGATCTCCGCCTGGATCACTGTCTTACCCTGCAAGGGGAGAGGTCCCAGGCCGTGAGGGGAAGGGAGAATGCAGCAGTGGTGCCATGGGGTGCCCCTCCCAAGCTCAGATCCCAAAGATCCCGCACGGCCTCAACGCTGATCCTGAGCAGCAAGGAGTGAGGATCACCCTGAGCACCTCCAGCCATTCCCCACGGCCAAAACCCACCCAGGCAGCCCCTCCTGCTTCCCCCAGCTCCCTCCTGCTCCCCCAGCTCCCTCCTGCTCCCCCCAGCTCCCTCCTGCTTCCCCACCTTCTCCTGCTCCCCCACCTTCTCCTGCACCCCTCACCTTCTCCTGCACCCCCTACCTGTCCCACCATGGTCTTGGCCAGCACTTCTGCTCGCCGCGGGCCGCTCAGCATGTCGGCCGCCCTCAGGAAGATCTGGGCCCGGTCCTGCACAGGTTTCAGGTCCCATTCCTTCCTGGCTGCCAAGGCAGCGTTAATGGCTTTGTTAATGAGCTCCTGCGGAGGCAAAGGGGAAAAGGCAGCAAGGAGGAACTTCTCCAGCTTCCTCTCCACCATCAGCTCTCGGGGAAAAGCGAGGGGTCACCATAGACCCCAGGCACAAACCACTGGTGCCATCCCAAATCTGCAGGTGTGGGTTTGTTCCAGGATCTCAGGGGCTTGGAAAGGCTCCCTGCTCACAGAATGCATTTCACTTGCTAGACCCAGGCCAAGCGCTGCTGCTTCCCCAAAACACAGCCAGGAAAGGGGGCAGGGACAGAGAGGTGCACTCACCTTGCTGGCATAGCAGTACTTGGCCACCTTGTGTGCATGGTTAAAGGGCTGGGAAGAGAAGAAAAGGCTCTGTAGGAACCAGTCCCAGCACCCTCCTGCTCTGTTCTCCCCCATTTAATGAGAGTTTAAGGACTCACCGAGAGCTGGTACCTCACTGTGGGTGTCCACACCTCCTCCCCTCCGATGACACACGGGATCTCCTCGGTCTTGCCCTTCAGGTCAGCGAGGGCCTGGCAGAGAGAACGTGGTGGGAGCAGCTCCCACCTGCTCCAGCTGCCCTCCATCCCCCTTCCCACTGGGAACGGGCTCCAGGAGCATGGGGTGTGCACAGGAGCTGGGCAGCACAACCCGGGCCCTTCCAGCCCCAAAAACCCCCAAATCCCAGCGCTGGTACCTTCTGGAGCGCCGCTCGCTCGGGGCTCCCCGGCTTGAACTCCAGAATGGGCTCGTTGGTCACCTGGATGGCCGGGCGGTGCTGCCATCTCCGCCTGGGACAGGGACAGGACAGGAACCGCTGGAATCCCCCTGTTCTCTCCTTCCCCAGCATCCCGGGGACACCTCAGACTCGGGGACATGTCAATACCGGGGACACCTCAATCCTGGGGACACCTCAATCTGGGGACACCTCCATCCCAGGGACACCTCAGTCCTGGGGACATCTCAATCTGGGGACACCTCAATGCCAGGGACACCTCAGTCCTGGGGACACCTCCATCCCAGGGACACCTCAATCCTGGGGACACCTCAATCCCAGGGACACCTCCATCCTGGGGACACCTCAACCCCAGGGACACCTCAGTCCTGGGAACACCTCAATCCCGGGGAACACCTCAACCCTGGGGACACCTCAATCCCAGGGACACCTCAACCCTGGGGACACCTCACTCCCGGGAACACCTCAATCCCAGGGACACCTAAATCTGGGGACACCTCAATGCCAGGGACACCTCAGTCCTGGGAGCATCTTAATCCCGGGGACACCTCCATCCTGGGGACACCTCAATCCCAGGGACACCTCAATCCTGGGGAACACCTCAATCCTGGGAACACCTCACTCCCGGGGACACCTCAATCCCGGGGAACACCTTAATCCCTGGGGACACCTCCATCCCGGGCTGTCTTCCCCAGCCATCCCCTGCTCCATCCCTCCCTGGGATGGGGATGCCAGAACCGAGCCTCCAGCCCCACCACCCCTTCTCCACGCTCGGGAAAAAAACTGCTGGGAAAGGGATTTTTAAAGGATGAGGCCCAGGATGAGCTCCGGAGCTGCTCCAATATCGCAATGCTCCTGGCAAAGTCCAGGGGGCAAAAGCCGGCCTGGCACCCCCGAAGTGCCCCGGGGACAGCGGAGCTTTGGCAGCCGCCCAGCCCCGGCCGCGCGTTATCCTGTAATTCAGGATAACACCCACCAAAAAACGGGGGAAATGGGAGAAAAAGGAAGGGAAAACAAGGGGGAAAACGAGGGGGAAAGCGGGGAGACAAGGGTAAAAAGATGGAGGAAAAAAGAAAGCGAGGAGGAAAGGGGGGAAAGCGAGTGGGAAAAACAGGAGGAAGCAGTGGAAAACAGGTGGAAACAAGGGTGAAAGGGAAAACAAGGGGTAAACTGTGGAAAACGGGGGGAGGGAGGGAAAAACAAAGGGGAAAACGAGGGGGAAAAGGGCAGAAAAAGAGGAGGAAACAAGAGGAACTGGGAAAGAGAGGAAAACAAGGGGAACTGAGGGCTGGTGGTGCCCGCGGTTGGCAGCGGGACGGGTCCCGGCGGGAGCGGGGACGGCAGGAGCGGCACCCGGGAAGGGAGCCAGGAAAGGGAAGGAAAAAGAAAGGAAGGGGAAAAAAAAGGAAAGGAAGGGGAAAGTAAAGGAAAGGAAGGGAAAAGAAAGGAAAGGAAAGGACCCCACACTCACCCGCAGCCCCTCAGCGCCCTCAGCTGCCGCCACATCCCGGCCCCGCCGCGCTCCCGGCCCGCGGCCGCCACTACCCACCGCGCTGAGAGGGGGGTGCGGGGGGGGGGGAAACACAACCATTAATTAACTAATAAATTAATGAAACCCCCGAGGGCGGCCCCAAGCCCACCGCTCGCTGTGGGTGAGGGTGAGGGCCGTGTCCCCCCCCCCCGGCCCCGCGGTACCTGTGGGGTGTCCCCAGCGGCGCGTCCCCCCCCCCCCAGCGCGGCGATGGTTGCGCCCGGAGCGGGGGGCGGTGGCGCGCGCGGCGCGCGGGAAGGGGCGGGGCGCGGGCAGGAGCCAAAAATGGTTTAAAAAAGGGAAATTCGGGCAAAAAAAAAACAACAACAAAACCAAAGCGAGGAGAACAGCGGCTGGGACTGAGCCCTCCGGGAGAGGATCTGGGCGGGGAGAAAGAGAAAAGCAACTGAGAGTCCCTTTGGCGACGGAGAATTCCCGAGAAAGGGGAGATTTTAAGCCAAAAGTGGCCAGGAGAAGGCTGAGGTGTGCAGGGGGATTTTAATTTCCAAAGAGAGTCGAGTTTCAAGAGCAGCAGCTGAAGGACCCTCGTTTTGAGGGGAGTTTGGGTTATTTTAGGACCCCAAATGACCTGGGTTGGGCAGATTTTCATAAATGAGGATTGTCCCTCCCTCCCCAGCCCCGAATCCTTTTGCTTTAAAGGTGTTTTCCACCCCAAGGATTAACACGCAGAGCCGTTCAACCAGGAGTCTGGTGTTTATTTTATAGTTTTTTGTGGTTTTCCTCGTCCCCAGAGACCGACTGGGACCTGTTTCATGGACAGCTCCTGCCCCTGGGGTCCGGGGCTGAGCGCTGGCCTGGGCAGGACGGAGGGATGGACACAGCTGGACACAGCTGGATGCGGCTGGACACAGCAGGATGCGGCTGGACACAGCAGGACACAGCTGGATGTGGATGGACACGGCTGGACACCACAGCTGGACACAGCTGGATGCGGCTGGACGCAGCTGGACGTGTCTGGACACAGCTGGACACCACAGCTGGATGCGGCTGGACACAGCTGGACACAGCTGGATGTGGCTGGACACAGCTGGATGCGGCTGGACACAGCTGGATGTGGCTGGACATGGCTGGACACCACAGCTGGACATGGCTGGACACAGCTGGATGTTGCTGGACACTGCAGGACACAGCTGGACACTGGCTGGATGCAGCTGGACACAACTGGACACCACAGCTGGATATGGCTGGACACAGCAGGACACAGCTGGACACAGCTGGACGTGGCAGGACACAGCTGGACACCACAGCAGGACACAGCTGGACACAGCTGGACACAGCTGGACACCACAGTAGGACACAGCTGGACACAGCAGGACACAGCAGGACACCGCTGGACACAGCTGGACGTGGCAGGACACAGCTGGACACCACAGCAGGACACAGCAGGACACAGCAGGACACCACAACTGGACATGGCTGGACACAGCTGGACACCACAGCTGGACACCACAGCTGGACACAGCTGGACACAGCTGGACACGGAGCCACCAGCAGACCCGGGAGGGGGCGATGGGGTCGGTTTTGGCACTAAAAAAAGGGAAACGCAGCAAATCCTGGGCGGGGGGCGGGAGGTCCTGGGGAGTTCTCGGGGCTCCTCCTCACCCGGACTCTCAAAGCATTTCACGGTCCCAAATCCACCGGTGCTTTCCCTTCCCAGCGCAGAATTCCAGCCCCATCCCGGCTCATCCTCCGGCATTTCCCCACCAGCATCACTCCAGTCTTTGTCATTAAAATGAGCTAATATACAGAATATAAAGCACAATATTTACAGGGTAACCAGGAGCGTTCCCAAACCATCAGCAGCTCCTTGGGGAATAAAAGAAACCTCAAGAGGAAATAACAACAAGAAGTGACACAGCAGGAGGGACGAGGCATCGGTTCCCTCCGCTCCAACACAATATTAAATATTATTTAATATTTAAATATCAAATATTATTTAATATTTAGATTATAAATAATCATTTTTGGCAGAAGGTCGCTACATTTAACCAGGGGAAGGCGTTTTTAGGGACTGGGCTGTTGAGGTTTATTTTGGTGTTACACAAAGGAGTGTGAGAGCCGCCCTCAATCTTGAATAAAACAGAAATTTGGGGGTTTTTTTGGGGGTGGAAGTTTGGGTTTGTGGCACCGTGCTCTGGGATTGTTCTGCCACGGTTTGAAGCCACCCCAAGGGTTTGTTTTAACCATTTTAACCATTAACACCGTGATTTCCTCCCAAAAATAAACAGGGAGCTGGCCAGACCCACAAACACCCCAAGTGCTTCACTGTGGAGTGCCTCAAATTAGGAGGAAATTGTGATTTCTGCAATCAAATATCCACACTAAAACACAATTTTTGCTGCTCCTTCCAAAGAGAAGCTTTGAAAAGCTGGCTGAACTGGCAGGAAAACAGCAGGGAAGGGTCAGGTTTTCCTTCAGGCTCTGGAGGAACCCTGAGTGTTCCCATTCCCATCCCATTCCCAGCGGGAATTTGGCAGGGAGTGCTCAGCTCCCCTCTCTAATTCCCAGCAGGAGAAATTGAAGCCTCAAACTTGGAATCAACACTTTGCTTTTGATTACTTTTGGATTTTTTATTTATTTTTTTTTTTGCTTTTGGTGTTGCCAGCCAAAAAGAGTTTTAAAAGTTGCGTGTCCACCTGCAGAAGGATTAAAAAAAAAACCCAAAAAAACCCCAAAATTCCTGATTTTAAAGGTGGGAAATCCTCCCTGGGATTCCCTACACAGAATTCCTGCTCTGGGAATTCCCTGTCCTCCTTTATCCTACACAGGATCTTGCCAGCCAAAAAGAGTTTTAAAAGCTGTGTGTCCACCTGCAGAAGGATTAAAAAAAAAAACCAAAAAAACCCCAAAATTCCTGATTTTAAAGGTGGGAAATCCTCCCTGGGATGTTCCTGCCTGGTGGAGGAAGCGCAATCTCTTCATTTAACAATTTAACATTAATTATTCATTTAATAAATCATTCTTGAAGCCTTCAGCTCTAAAATGAAGCACTCCAAAAGTGAAAACTCTTCCAACACAAACATTCCCTGCTGTTCCCAGAGCCAAGAGAAACACCAGGAGCACCCACAGCCGCTCCAGCTTTATCCTCAGCTCGTGCTTTTCCTGCCAGGAATGATCAGGGGAAAAGAAAACTCAAATAATCTCAATTTAGAAGCAGATTTGGGACGTATTCAGGCTTTGTTTCGTGGTGTTGAGCCTGATCTCTGCAGGTACAAATGTTATTTATATTTAATTTAACCCCTGTGTTGCTGCACTCCCACGATTCAGGAGGATTCAGGAGCTCCTCCTTTCCTCCCAGGCAGGGGAATGGAATAAATCCACAGGAAAGGGGAATTAAATAAAAATAATTATTTTTTCTATTTTTTTTTTCAATAATTTGAGTAATTATATTTTAAATTAGGGGAATTAAATCACAGCAGAGGCAGAAAAGCTGCTGGAGCTGGAGGAATCGACCTGTGAGTGCTCCACAACCAAACCTGCCCCGATTTTTTCCACCCTGAGCCTTGGGAACATCAGAGAATTTGGGGGATCCCATCACAGCAGGAGAGAATTTACAAGGGAACGACTGCATCTGCCAACACAGATCTGTTTGCACTTGAAAAACTTCTAATAAAAATAGAATATACACTGGGTTTTTATAAATAGATTACACATTTAGATGAGTTTCATTACATTTCTCCCCTCCCCACTTTTTTTTTTTAAAAGAATTTTGATTTTTTTTCCCCTTGTGTGAACTAAGATGATGGTCACTACATCTTTGAAAAACCGAGTTTGTACCACATTATCCTTTAAAACATTTGTACCACGTTATTCTTTGGATATTTTTGAAGGACATGCATCCACAAACTGACATTTTGTTTACTGAAAACGTTTTTTTTTTTTTGTACAAACCCAGTTTAGGAATTTGATCTATTAATTACACTGCTAATGAGCAAAAAAATTTGCTTCCTTGAAATCCCCTTTTTAAAAAAATGAGAAAGGATGAGGAGGATTTTTTCTGATTGGAAATCTAAAAACGTGTCAATATGACACCCCATTAAGAATAGAAATCAGAAAAATAAAGTATTTACAGCTTTACAAAGGAAAAAAAAGAAAGAGGTCATCAAAGTCATTTCCAGCATTTTTACAATTAAATTATTCTTTTTGTTGTTGTTGTTTTTTCTCTCTCTGGCAAGCTTTGATCTGTTAAAGTCACAAAATTCCTGCTCTGGGAATTTCCTGTCCTTAAATGCAGGAGTTCCTCCTTTATCCCACACAGAATTCCTGCTGTGGGAATTCCCTGTCCTCCTTTATTCTACACAGAATTCCTGTTCCATGAATTCCCTGTCCTCCTTTATCCTACCCCAAATTCCCACTCCATGAATTCCCTGTCCTCCTTTATCCTACCCCAAATTCCCACTCCAGGAATTCCCTGTCCTCAGCACAGCAGCTCCAGCTCCTGGGGTTGGGAACACTCGGGTTTTTTCCTACTGGGATGTTCAATTTTAAGGAAAAAGAAGAAACCAGGAACATTCCTGGGATGAAAGGAGCAGGGACAAGCTCTGGGAGCATTGCTGAAGCTCCAGGAACATTCCTGGGGGGAAGAGAGCCAGGAACAGGCTCTGGGAGCATTCCTGGAGCTCCAGGAACATTCCTGGGATGAGAGGAGCAGGAACAGGCTCCAGGAACATTCCTGGAGCTCCAGGAACATTCCCAGAGGTCCAGGAACATTCCCAGTGGGAAAGGGAGCAGGAACAGGCTCCAGGAGCATTCCCAGAGCTCCAGGAGCATTCCCAGGGGGAAGAGAGCCAGGAACAGGCTCTGGGACCATTCCTGGAGCTCCAGGAACATTCCTGGGATGAGAGGAGCAGGAACAGGCTCCAGGAGCATTCCCAGAGCTCCAGGAGCATTCCCAAGGGGAAGAGAGCCAGGAACAGGCTCTGGGAGCATTCCTGGAGCTCTAGGAACATTCCCAAGGTGAGAGGAGCAGGAACAGGCTCCAGGAACACTCCCAGAGCTCCAGGAGCATTCCCAGAGCTCCAGGAGCATTCCCAAGGGGAAGAGAGCCAGGAACAGGCTCCAGGAACATTCCCAGAGCTCCAGGAGCATTCCCAGGGGGAAGAGAGCCAGGAAAAGTCTCCGGGAGCCGATTCCCTGTGCTGAGCAATTCCTGCCCCTGGCACTGCAGGATCACAGAGCTCCAGCCTGGCCAGAAACTTCCTCAGCCTCGGGAGCAGCTGAACTTCCAGACCCTTCCAGACCCTTCCAGACCCTTCTAGACCCTTCTAGACCCTTCCGGACCCTTCCATACCCTTCCAAACCCTTCCAGACCCTTCCATACCCTTCCAAACCCTTCCAGACCCTTCCATACCCTTCCAGACCCTTCTGGACCCTCCCAGACCCTTCCAGACCCTTCCCAACCCTTCCAAACCCTTCCAAACCCTTCCAGACCCTTCCATACCCTTCCAAACCCTTTCAGACCCTTCCCGACCCTTCCAGATCCTTCCAAACCCTTCCAAACCCTTCTGGACCCTTCTGGACCCTCCCAGACCCCTCCAAACCCTTCCAGACCCTTCCAAACCCTTCCAAACCCTTCCCAACCCCTCCAAACCCTTCCAAACCCTT
>NC_031789.1:1069927-1072464 GCF_001522545.3 Parus major
TTTTCATTTTCCCTTTCCTTTTCATTTTCATTTTTATTTTCCTTTATTTTTTTCATTTTTTTTCTGCCAGACATCCCTAATTACCCCACAATCACCTCTTTTTTTTTTTTGCCAGTGTTGCTTTTGCCAATCAGTCCAATAAAAACCAGCAACTTATTAAAGTACCCAGAGCTCCTCCAGCACCTGCTGCCAAAACCTTTGGTAGTTTGGTTTTTATTTTAAATAATATACATTTTTATTTTTTTTTATATAAAAACACCTGTTATTAATATTCCACTGGAGCTCAAAGTGGCTCAGCTTGGGGCAAAGGCACAATTAAAACACCGTGTTTTCCTACAGAAATCTGCATTTATGCTTTGAAGAATAGAAATGTACAGCACCAATCCTTGGGAGGGAGGGGATGTGTGTAGGAATGAGTCCCTCTGGGGGGGCTCTCCAGTCTTTTCACCTTTCCCCCAGTAATTGGTTTGGAATCTTGGGTCTTTTTTCTGCAATTCTTCCCATTTTCTATCAGCTGACCATGGGCTCCACGTCCGTCTCTCTGTCCAAATCGTCCTGAATTTCGTCTGTGTTTCCTGAGTCGCTGCTGGCTACGGAGCTGGGGGATGGAGAATTCCTGCAGGGGAAAAATGCAGCCAGAAAATTAAATATCAAAATTAAAAAGTGCAGACAGAAAATTAAATATCAAAATAAAAAAATGCAGACAGAAAGTTAAATATCAAAATAAAAAAATCAGCCAGAAAATTAAATACCAAGGGAAAAATTCAGCCAGAAAATTAAATATCGAAATTAAAAAATGCAGCCAGAAAATTAAATATAAAAATTTGAAAGTGCAGCGAGAAAATTAAATATCAAAATTAAAAAATGCAGCTGGAAAATTAAATATCAAAATTTAAAAGTGCAGACAGAAAATTAAATATCAAAATTTTAAAAATGCAGACAGAAAATTAAATATCAAGGGAAAATGCAGCCAGAAAATTAAATATCAAAATTAAAAAATGCAGACAGAAAATTAAATATCAAAATTTAAAAAGTGCAGCCAGAAAATTAAATATCAATCACAGAATTAAAAAAAAAACCTTCTTAAAACAGTCACTTTCCCTTCCCAACCCTTAAAAACCTCTTTATTAACATTAATTATTAACATTAAACATGGAGTTCCCCCAAGCTATTTAAAAACTTCTTTAATAACATTAAATTTTAGGTTTAGGGTAAATATCAGTGGTAAAATCAAGGTGATTGAGGCTGTGCCATGATGGGGAAATAAATGAGGAAAAACTCTCAGCATCCCTAATGCCCAGAGCCCTGAAAATTCCAAGTTTATCATCTTGTTCTATGAGCAAGAGATAAATCCCGCAGAAAATAAGGTTCTTAACACATGAGAAGATTAAAAAACGATTCTTGGTGTAAGTCCAGAGTTGAGATTTAATTTGGGGTTTTAAGAGTTGTAAATCTGAGATTTTGAAGACTGAAAGTCCACCCGAGCTGGAGCTGCCTGTGCTGAGGAGCTCCTGGAGCTCTTTAAATTTCATTTTCAGCTCTCCTATTTTTTATTTTTTTTTTTAAATATATTTTTTTATTTATAAATAAATTACTATTTATTTAAAACCCAACAGTGAGGGTGTTGTGTTGGTTTCGTGACCAATGATTTTACCTTTCCAGCCTTTCTCAGAACTTTCTAACAGAAGAAAATCTGGAAGAATAAAACCTGCTCTGATTTGAGATGGAGTCTGGAGAGTCTGTGGGGTGCAGGAAAGTGTGGATGTGATTTTCTGAGCCTGACCAAGCTCCAAACTCTCTTTTCCAAGGAAAACTCTTTTGGGAAGCTTTTCTCTCTCAAGGACTGTTGAGTAAATAAGATTTTAATTCTCAAAACAATCACAGAGATGTTCTCAGAGTGTTTTTATCTCATCCCATCATTGGGATGGGATGGGTGTTGCTCCTTGTAAAAAACCTCACAAAAATCGCTGAAAACCCCAAAATAAAGCAAATTTTGCCTCCTAAGAAAACCCAACTTTGTGTGCTGTGATTTTTTTGTGTCGTGCAGAGGAAGGGAAGATCTCCTGGAGCAGCAGGAGGGTGGTACCTGTCTGCTGAGCCCTTGATGAGCCTGCGGCACGTTTCCATCTGCACGTCCAGACCCCGTTTCATGCTGCACATCTCCATGTACTCGTGCAGGTGTCGGTTCATGTCGCTCTTGGCGGTGGCCAGCTCCAGCTGGAGGCAAAAAAAAGGGCAAAGAATGAGGTGAAATCCCTGTTTTCCTGCTCTTTTGTATTTTTGAAAATTTTTAAAATTTTTTTTGTGTATTTTTTAATTTTTTTTTGTGTATTTTTAAAATTTTTTTGTGTATTTTTAAATTTTTTTTTGTATTTTTTAATTTTTTTTTTTTGTATTTTTTGATTTTAATTTTTTTTTTATTTTTAATTTTTTTATTTTTTGTATTTTTAATTTTTTGGTATTTTTTAATTTTTTGTATTTTTTGTATTTTCAATTTTTAATATATTAATAATTAATAATTAATAATTTAATTAGAT
>NC_031789.1:1077616-1081269 GCF_001522545.3 Parus major
TCCCAGAGGGTTGGGAACACACAGGATGCTCCCAGAGGATCCCAGATGCTCCCAGAGGATCCCAGAGGATCCCAGAGGATCCCAGAGGGATGGGAACACACAGGATGATCCCAGAGGATCCCAGAGGATCCCAGAGGATCCCAGAGGGATGGGAACACACAGGATGATCCCAGAGGATCCCAGAGGATCCCAGAGGGATGGGAACACACAGGATGCTCCCTGCTGGTGCCAGAACCACAAACTCACCATCCAGTCCCACCTAGAGCAGGTTTCCCTCTCCTTGGCACACCAACCAACCATCCCCTGGCAGCCCTGCTGTCCTGCTCACTTCAACCCCTGCAGCCTGACCAGGAGTGTGCTCTGCAGTCTGAGGGCTCAGCATTTCTCCTCAGAGACAAGAAAGCAGCACTGGCACCACACACAGAGAAATAATTCTCCTCTCAGGAGGTTTCAGTCTTTTGGAGAACACAAGAAGGGGGGAAAAAAACCCCATCAAACATTTCAGCCAGCAGAAAGCACAAGGATCTTTCAGAGTGTTTTGGGCAGCATTTAGCACCCGGTGTGGCATCACTACACACAGAAAAGATTCACTGAAAGCCTGAACAAGACACATTTGGATGGAAGCAGAAGGAAGGTGGGGGTTAATCAGCCTGGAACTGCAGTTGTGACAAGCCCAGCTGCACTGGGAGCGCCAGCCCTGAGCCAGGCAGAGCTGTGGGAGCAAATGAAAGAACTTTCCTTGGAGCTCCAAGGGAAGCAACTGCAGCAGCCAGAGCTCACAGCCACAGAAATAAATGTTATTTCTGGCCACGCAGCTCGAGCCAGAAATAAAAACACCCAGATGACAGCTCCAGGAGCTTCACTTGTGATGGGAACAAATGGGAGGGATTATACAAACCTAGACCCTATAACTCTGCGTTTTTCTTTCCCTGCACTCAGTGCAGAAATAAGAACACCCAGATGACAGCTCCAGGAGCTTCAAAGCTCTCACTTGTGACGGGAACAAATGGGAGGGATTATACAAACCTAGACCCTATAACTCTGCGTTTTTCTTTCCCTGCACTCAGTGCAGANTGGAAAATCCCTGGGAATGAACTCACCTCTCCCTGGAGGTCGATGGAGGGATTGCAGTTGGTGAAATCCTCCCAAAGCAGCAGCGTTTCCTCGTTCTCCTCCCACGTCAAACTGTCACAGTCGTCATCGAAATCAAACGTCTCACGCCTGGCAGAGCAGAGCAGCCATTAACCCACCCCTCACTCCCTTAATTAATTAATTACACATTCAATTCCTGCCTTTTCACAAATATTATCATTCCTGTCATATGCAGAAAGTTAGAAAATTGAGCTGTATTAATATAGTTTATTTTTATTATTGGTGAAATTAAAACCTAAATACATTTTAACTTCTTGATTGATTTTTTTATTTAAAGATCCACACACAGGCTGCCTGCTGTCACACTGAATTTAGCAGTGAAAAATCCAGATATCCTGCTGGTGATGGTGCCCAGGCTGCTATCAACACTGATGGACTGCAGAAATAAAATAGGTGATAAACAAAATGTGATAAAGGGAAATCAAATCTTTAAAATCTAAAAAGGAGGATTCAGGGCTGTGCAAAATCATGGAAAAATACTGGAAAAAATGGAAAAAATGTGGAAAAAAATTGGAAAAAAATTGGAATAATATGAATATGCATCAAAACCCCACAGAATGGGATAAAAGGAGTTTCCCAAAGATATCAGGTGTGATCCTGGCAGCACCCCAGGGCCGTTTGGACCCTTTTCTTTATTATTTTTTTCTCCTAATTGCCATTTTATTTCTTTTAAACCTTTCCTGAAGCGAGTGCACCTGGTTTTTCAGGCAGGAGAACTTTTGTCAGGACTTTTGGCAGGACTTTTGTCAGGAACACTTTTGCCAGGACACTCACAGCTGGTTGAACATCCTCTTCATCTCATCGGTGATGTTGAGGGAGCAGCTGACCTCCTCATCCGAGAACCTCCCGTTGTCCGCGTCCTGCTCCGACAGCTCCTCGTCCGACGCCAGCTTCCTCTCCTTCTTCTTGGAGGCCACCTTGGGTGGAGAGAGGAGCAGCAGTGAGCACGGGGCTGTGCTCAGGGCGGGATTTTTGGGGTGAGGGGCTGGGAGGAGCTGCAGGGGTTCCCTGGGTGGGCGGTGAGGAGCGGAGCGGCGCGGGGATGAGGATGTGGGGTGAGCAAAGCGAGCTGCAGGATGNGAATTCAGCCCAAAGGAGGCTGAGAGACTGGAGAAAAGTTATTTCCACAGGGAATTCAGCCCAAAGGAGGCAAGGAGAGAGAAAGTAACACTCTCTCTCTCTATCCCACACCCTGAAATAAACTTCTAACACCCAACTCGATTATAGAGGTCTCTGCCGTGTCTCAGACCGTCCCCAGAAAGCGTCTCCTCCGCCTGGAGTTAACAAGAATCATCCCACTGATCCTTTTATATGCAGAAGAGCTTTAAGGAGGAAGGTCATGAAAGAAGGTGGCGAGGGCAGCGTGTAAGGACTTGAATAAAACCCAGGGAAGGAAGATTCCGGCATGTAAATCACATGTTAAAGAGCAGGCACAGCCGGGGAACTCTTTATTCTGCACCTCCATCTACAAGCCAAATCTACCCTTTCCTTGGATAATTTTCATTTAGAAGGATTTAAGCTTCTTAAAATCTTTATATATAAAGAGTTTCCCCGCGCGGGGCCTGGGCTCGGCGCTATTGCTGCGCTCAGCCAGGCCCCGGCGTATGCAAATGAGCCCTCATTAATTCCTGCTCCTCGTTATCACCCTGCCACTCTCTGCTGCTGTTATGGGTGTCTCTGTGCTCCCGTTATCCCGTTATCCCGTTATCCCTCTCTCTGCCGTTATCCCGTTATCCTCTCCCGTTATCCCCGCTCCGGCTCAGCGCGGTTCCTCCCCAGCGCTTCCCGGTAAATCCCTGGAGGCTCCCGGAGCTCCTCATGGATGATCCAGGAATGGGGAGCAGGAACAGGAGCTGGTGTTCCCGAGGCTGCTGCCTCGGCATCCTCCCTGGCCATGGGAATGTTTCCCACCTCCCAGGGCTGCGCTGCTCCAGGGATGCAGTGACACGGCCATTCCCAGTTTGTTCCCTGCCATTCCATCATTCCCAGTTTGTTCCCTGACATTCCATCATTCCCAGTTTGTTCCCAATCCATTCCATCATTCCCAGTTTGTTCCCAATCCATTCCATCATTCCCAGTTTGTTCCCAATCCATTCCATCACTCCCAGTTTGTTCCCTGCCCATTCCATCATTCCCAGTTTGTTCCCTGCCATTCCATCATTCCCAGGCTGTTCCCTGACATTCCATCATTCCCAGTTTGTTCCCTGACATTCCATCATTCCCAGGCTGTTCCCTAACATTCCCAACCCATTCCATCATTCCCAGTTTGTTCCAAATCCATTCCATCATTCCCAGGCTGTTCCCAATCCATTCCATCATTCCCAGTTTGTTCCCTGCCATTCCATCATTCCCAGTTTGTTCCCTGACATTCCATCATTCCCAGGCTGTTCCCTGACATTCCATCATTCCCAGGCTGTTCCCTGCCATTCCATCATTCCCAGTTTGTTCCCAATCCATTCCATCATTCCCAGTTTGTTCCCAATCCATTCCATCATTCCCAG
>NC_031789.1:1083797-1085839 GCF_001522545.3 Parus major
TCAAAGCTCTCACTTGTGACGGGAACAAATGGGAGGGATTATACAAACCTAGACCCTATAACTCTGCGTTTTTCTTTCCCTGCACTCAGTGCAGACTCACACCAGACTCAGCATGGCTTAAAGATCATCCTGGGACTCCTTTTTTTTGTTAAACACTGTCCCTTTGTGCTCTTGGTGCAGCTCCTGACACTGACAGACAGCGGGGGCTTTGTTTTATGGCTACAGAGCTCAAGAAAAGGCAAAAAAAAAATAAAAAAAAATGACCTGGACCACATTTCTCTGCTCCCTCCTGCCCTACCCTATGGAAAATTCAGGGCCTAATCACCTGGAAAATCTTGGAAACGTCTTCCGAGTTGCGCTGCTGCGCGACATCGCACAGCTTGGCCGTGATATCGATTCGGCGGCAGATGTCCATGTCCACCTTCATGGCCTTTTCTTGGATCTTTGTGTCCAGGTCTGTCATGGGCTGCAGGAAGGACAGCAGGGATTATCTTCTGTTATTACACAGTTCAGGCAAGAGGAGACAGCCCGCAGTATCTCTGGAACCCCGGGCCTCACCGCTGGTTAAACGTCGTGCCCTGGCCTCGGGCACGGCTCCGCAAATTCCAACAAAGTTCCGACTCAGAGGGGGGAAGAAAATTCCTCTACCCACCCCAAAAATGCTCAGGGAACCTCCAGGAACGGGACAATGGAATGGCCAGAGAAGCTGAGGCTGCCCTGGGAGCACTCGAGGCTGAGGTGGGACTGGATTGTCCCTTCCATCCCAAACCATTCTGGGATTCCATAAAAAACACTTTAAAAAATGTAAAACACCCCCAATTCTGGGCTGTGCAGAGAATGAAATGGAAATTCTGGCCAGGATTTAACACTTCCCCTCTTTCCAGACACAAAAGCTGCTGTTAAAGCAGAATCCAAACCAGAATCCAGAGCGTGGAACCGGCAAATGGTGGCTGGATCCAAAGAGATCCATGAAAACCTTGGCACTGACCTGGCCTCCAGCCCAGCAAAAGTTCTACATCAAAATTCCTGTGTGGAAATCCCTGCCTTGTAGTAATTCTAATTTCTAACTCACTCAGAACTTCTAACAAAGGAAAAAACATTAAAAAACACCCCCCAAAGCATAAATATTCAAATTTTCCATCCTAGTCTTGCTCTCCTGGACAGTCCCAGTCCGGAGCAATGCTTCCACCTGGGACACAAAGATGGAAAAACCCTTTGTAGATCAATTTTAAACATCAAAATCCCTTTCTAAGAGGAAAGCTTTGGGCTTTTTCTTGGTTTGGTTTGCTTTTTCCCTACTTTTTCTTGGTTTAAATTTTTACACAGAGTTTCCTCCAGCCCCTGGGAGCCACATCTGGAGATTTGAACTTTTAGTTTTAAATTTTTACACAATTTTACACAGTTTTTAATTTTTACAGAGAGTATTTTCCAGCCCCTGTGAGCCACATCTGGAGATTTGAGCTTTTAGTTTTAATTTTTTACATAATTTTACAGTTTTTAATTATTACACAGAGTCTTTTCCGGTCCCTGTGAACCAAATCTGGAGATTTAAGGTTTTTTGGTTTAAATTTTTACACAGAGTTTTCTCCAGCCCCTGTGAACCACATCTGGAGATTTGAACTTTTAATTTTAAATTTTTACACAATTTTACACAGTTTTTAATTTTTACACAGAGTTTTTTCCAGCCCCTGTGAACCACCTTTAGAGATTTATATTTTCCAAACACCCTGAGCAAAATAAACCTCTCTCAACTCTGCCCCACTCGACACAACCTCACCCCCAGGACCTCTGATGTTTATCTGCAGGAAGAAAAGAGCCACGAGCCAACATCCTGCACTTCTCCATTCCAAAATTGACTATTTTCCTCCCAAAATTGACTATTTGCCTCCCAAAATTGACTATTTGCCTCCCAAAATTGATTATTTTCCCAGTCAGCCTCCAAACAAACACTCCCAGGGCTTTCCTGGGCATCCTTCAAATCCTGCAGAGCACTTTCCCTGAGCCTTATCTTTGGTTCTCCTGGTTTATCTTTGGTTCTCCTG
>NC_031789.1:1087754-1090562 GCF_001522545.3 Parus major
CACAAATTCCATCACAAACTTCATCACAAACTTCATAAATTCCACCACAAATTCCATCACAAACTTCACAAACTTCATAAATTCCACCACAAATTTCATCACAAATTCTATCACAAACTTCACAAATTCCATCACAAACTTCACAAATTCCATCACAAACTTCATAAATTCCATCACAAAATCCATCACAAACTTCATCACAAACTTCACAAATCCCATCACAAATTCCATCAAATTCCATCACAAACTTCATAAATTCCACCACAAATTTAATCACAAATTTCATCACAAATTCCATCACAAGCTTCATCACAAACTTCATCAAATTCCATCACAAATTCCATCACAAATTCCATGACCAACCTCATCAAATTCCATCACAAATTCCATCACAAACTTCACAAATTCCATCACAAATTCCATCAAATTCCATCACAAATTCCATCACAAATTCCATCAAATTCCATCACAAACTTCACAAATTCCATCACAAACTTCCTCATTTCCTGCCCCAGCTCCCCAACATTTTTTTAGAGCACAGCTGCTCCAGCCAGGAGGCAGATTTTCATTTAAAACACAAATAAATGTGTTTAAAACACACATATAAAACACAAACGCTGTCCAGAAAAGCCCTGCACCTTTCACCCCAAACCTCACCTCTCGCAAGGTTTCCACCATGGATTCCAGGCTCATCCTTCTGCTCAGCTCCTCCTCCCACCTGAAAGACGAGACAAAGTGTTAATTCGGGAGAAAAGTGCTTTTTTCCGCTGGGAATGACACAATTCTGATGGATGTGGGAGGATGGGAATCACTGGAAATGCAGAGCAGATGGTTCTCCCTCCGAAGCTTTATTGGGATCAGCGTTCCTGCTGCTCTCCAGCATTCCAGGAGCAGGGAATGGCAGAGTTTGGGGATGGGAGGAACCTCAAAAAATCACATTCCAAGCCCTGCCGTGGGCTTGGAATCTCCCAATGTCCCAGGTTGTTCCAGAAACTTCCAAGGATTCAGCCTCAGCTCCTTTGGGCACCCAATATATGTATTCTATATTCTATATTCTATATTCTATATTCTATATTCTATATTCTATATTTATTCTATATTCTATATATATATTCTATATTCTATATTTATTATATATTTTATATTATATATTTATTATATAGTCTATATTATATATTTATTATATATTATATATCACATATTCTATATTCTATATTCTATATTCTATATTCTATACTACATACTATATACTATATATTATATATTATATATTATATATTATATATTATATATTATATATTATATATTATATAAATATACATTAATTATATGAATTATAATTAATATATATTCTTAATATTCTTAATATTAGTAATAATATAATATAATATAACATAACATAATATAATACAATATAACATAATATAGCATAATATAGCATAATATAATACAATATAATATAATTATAATACAATACAATACAATATAATATAATTAATATAATACAATACAATACAATACAATACAATACAATATAATATAATTAATATAATACAATACAATACAATACAATACAATACAATACAATATAATATAATTAATATAATGCAATACAATACATTTATTACACCATTCCAAAGGGGATTTTGTGAATCTGCTCTGCATTCCTGGGGAAAGAAGAGGAACCCATTCCTTGGGAGTGCTTTTAGGGCAGTTTGGGGCTCAGCACCGAGCTTGGTGTAATTCCATTTTTGGGAGAAGCTTTGGGGGGACCCCGAGGTGTCTCCATCTCTTTTTTGGGAGTTTAACTCCCCCAATTTCCTTGGGAGCAGAGTTGTGACTCAGTTTTACAGGAGCTTTAAGGAATGCTAATCCTGGCTGCTGCTGGCTTCTGTTTCTATGCAATTTCCTCTCCAGAGAGCTGGGTGTCCTTTATTCTCCTCTCAGACACCAGGCTGAGCCCCAGGAATGACGGAACGCCGCTGGAATGTGATGTGTCACATCTGGGAATAAAAAAAGGGCTGCAGGAAAAGTCAGGCTTGGCCTTTATTTGTGTGTGGATGGAGGGAAAAAATAGAAAATAAAATAAAAAAAAAAGCCTGGCAAGGTTTGAAATTCATGTTGCTTTTTTTAGAAGAAATTACTAAAAATGTAAGAAAAAGCCCCAAAGTCTGGGAGATTTGGATGAGTCAGGAAAGGGATTTTTGGATGCAGCTGGAAACCATTGGAATTGCTGCGTGGGAGCCAAGAAATAAAATAAAGTGATTTTGGAGGAGCAGCTGCAGGGTTCATATCCTGCTGCAGGGATGGGTGTGAAAAACGAGCTTCGCTTATTTTTTTATATAGAATTTAAAAGTTTAATTAAAAAAAAAAAACAATTAGGAGAAAAAAATAAAGTAAAATATAGAGATCAGGCTGGGTGTCTCTGCATTCACCTCCCTTAAAAACAGAATTTTACTACAAATCCATAAATTCTCACACATATTCAGACATTCTTCTTGAGTTTTTTGATGTTCTTTTGTTTAGTTTTTACCTTGCCAAGAGGATTGATCTATTGGGAAGGGGGCAAGAATATATTAGAATATATTAGGATATATTCTACTCTAATATATTCTAATATATCCTAATATGTTCTAATCTATTCTATTCTAATATATTATATTAGAATATATTTATTATATATTACATATAACAATATATTATTATATTTATATTATATTTATATTATATTATATTGTATTGTATTATATATTATGCTATATTATACTATATTATGTTATATTATATTATATTATATTGTATTGTATT
>NC_031789.1:1090726-1092552 GCF_001522545.3 Parus major
TATTGTATTATATTATATTATATTATATTATATTATATTGTATTATGAAATATAGATGAAATATTGATGAAATATAGACGAAATACAGATGAAATTAGATGAAATTCGATGAAATTCGATGAAATTAGATGAAATTCAGTGTTTTCCTGGATGTCAGAGCCAGCTATCAGAGACAAGCACACACTCTCTGTGTCTGTGACTCCATCACCTCTCAGGGATCAGGAAGGGAAGGGAAACTCTCCAGACCCATCAGGTTTAATCCCACGACAGGAAAAGTGTTGCTTTCAGCAGTAACTCTGTCTAAATCAGCATTTTTAAGATGCTGTAAAACACAAGGATTCTCCTTGATCCAACATGCCCAACCTCATTATAACAAATTAAATGTTATTTGATGGGCTCTGTGGAAAACTAATTAATTTAATGGGAAGGGCTGATTCCATCAGGCTGGAACAGTCGAGTGAAGTTGTTTTTCTGCCTGTTTTAACACCCCCTCCATGATTCCAGCATCACAATTCCCAAACATCAGAGCCACAGGGGATTTTATCCCTCAGCCACCAGAACCAGCTCCCTTTGCACTGGTTTAGAAAGGAGAGGTTTAATTTTAAAGCCTCACTCTACACCTGGGCTCTGCTTAAAGCATCAAGCAGAACCTTTGAACAGCAATTCCTTGTGAAGAAAATTGCTAAAAGGAGTTACTCTACAGGAAAATATTGCTTAATTACACCCCCTGCTCACACCCAGCGAGGAAAACACTCCTAAAACCACAATAAAAATCATCTGCAGGTTCTTTTGTGTCTCCTCACACAAATATACTCTATAAATAAATATATATTAAAAAGAAATGTTTTCTAGCCTCATTTCTATGATAATATAAATATTATCTTTATAAAAATCTCTGCCACATCCCTGAGCTGTCGGAAACTCCAGGCAAACTCCTGTGGCATGTTTTTCTTTTCTCTTCCCTATAAAATCCTCCTGCAAACACTCCTGGAGCTGCCAAAATATTTCATGATGTCAGCTGGGGAAGA
Organism: Parus major; assembly: GCF_001522545.3. Classification (NCBI taxonomy): domain Eukaryota; kingdom Metazoa; phylum Chordata; class Aves; order Passeriformes; family Paridae; genus Parus; species Parus major. The sequence continues at coordinate 1,091,755 of NC_031789.1, forward strand.
TTCCTCCTCTGGAATTGTCCAGCAAGGCAGGAAAGCTTTCCCATGTAGGGTGAGGAATATTCACCTCGTGCTTCCTCCTGGACTCTGGGACACAAAGTGAGCTCTTGTTCATGATGCTTGGTTATAAAACCCAGAAAAACACTGAATTACATAGAATATGACATTTCCTAATTTTAAAATATCTAATTTTAAAATTTCTAATTTTAATTTTAATTTCTAATTTTAATTTTCTAATTTTAAAATTTCTAATTCTAATTTTCTAATTTTAAATTTTCTAATTTTAATTTTCTAATTTTAAAATTTCTAATTTTAATTTTCTAATTTTAATTTTGTAATTTTAAAAATATCTAATTTTAATTTTCTGATTTTAAAAAATTAGAATTGGGTCAGAAAGAAAAATAATATACATGTTTTTGGAGTCTGGGATACAGAGTGTGTGCCCTTGTTTCTAGTACTTGGTTGTAAGATCAAGAAAAACACTGAATTTCATATAATATGAAATTTTCTAATTTTAAAATATCTGATTTTAAAATTTCTAATTTTAATTTTCTAATTTTAAAAATTTCTAATTTTAATTTTCTAATTTTAAAAAACACTGAGTTTCATAGAATATGAAATTTATATTTTTTATTCATAAAATAGAAATGATTTGATGGGTTAAATGAAAACCCCAATAGAAATGGGTTAAACCCATGAGAAGTGTCCAAAGCCACAACTCCCAGCCTCTCTTTCCCAAGGAAAACTCTCTTGGGAAGATTTTCTCTCCCAAGGACTGCTGTGTAAATAAGATTTTAATTC
>NC_031789.1:1092917-1094103 GCF_001522545.3 Parus major
ATGATGATTTCTCCCAGGGAATGTTTGATTTCTCCCAGGGAATGATGATTTCTCCAAGGGAATGATGATTTCTCCAAGGGAATGATGATTTCTCCAAGGGAATTATTTCCTCCCAGGGAATCAGGGATTGATTCCTCCCAGGGAATGATTGATTCCTCCCAGGGATTGATTTCTCCCAAGGAATGATGATTTCTCCCAGGGAATGATGATTTCTCCCAGGGAATGATGATTTCTCTCAGGGTATGATGATTCCTCCCAGGGAATGATGATTTTTCCCAGGGATTGATTCCTCCCAGGGAATGATGATTCCTCTCAGGGAATGATTGATTACTCCCAGGGATTGATTCCTCCCAAGGAATGATTGATTCCTCTCAGGGAATGATTGATTTCTCCCAGGGAATGATGATTCCTCTCAGGGAATGATTGATTACTCCCAGGGATTGATTTCTCCCAAGGAATGATGATTTCTCCAAGGGAATGATGATTTCTCCCAGGGAATGATGATTTCTCTCAAGGAATGATGATTTCTCCAAGGGAATGATTGGTTCCTCCCAAGGAATGATTGATTACTCCCAGGGATTGATTCCTCCCAAGGAATGATGATTTCTCCAAGGGAATGATGATTTATCCCAGGGAATGATGATTTCTCCCAGGGAATGTTTGATTTCTCCCAGGGAATGATGATTTCTCTCAAGGAATGATGATTTTTCCCAGGGAATGATGATTTTTCCCAGGGAATGATGATTTTTCCCAGGGAATGATGATTTTTCCCAGGGAATGATGATTTCTCCAAGGGAATTATTTCCTCCCAGGGAATCAGGGATTGATTCCTCCCAGGGAATGATTGATTTCTCCCAGGGAATGTTTGATTTCTCCCAAGGAATGATTGATTTCTCCCAGGGAATGTTTGATTTCTCCAAGGGAATGATGATTCCTCTCAGGGAATTATTTCCTCCCAGGGAATGATGATTTTTCCCAGGGAATCAGGGATTGATTTCTCCAAGGGAATGATGATTTCTCCAAGGGAATGATGATTTATCCCAGGGAATGATGATTCCTCTCAGGGAATGATGATTCCTCCCAGGGAATGATGATTTCTCCCAGGGAATCAGGGATTGATTTCTCCAAGGGAATGATGATTTCTCCAAGGGAATGATGATTTCTCCAAGGGAATGATGATTTCTCC
>NC_031789.1:1094493-1097184 GCF_001522545.3 Parus major
CTCTCCCAAGGACTGCTGTGTAAATAAGATTTTAATTCCCAAAACAATCACAGAGATGTTCTCAGAGTGTTTTTCCTCTTGTCCCATCACTGGGATGGGAGAGGTGTTGTCCCTTGTAACACCTCATAAAAAGGGCTGAAAACACCAAAATAAACCCATTTTTACCTCCTGACACAACAAAACTGTGATTTGAACCCTCACTTTTTTTTTTTATAATTAAAAATTTCGCTGTTTTCCAGGCAGAAAACACCAAAAAAAGCCACACCTGGAGGTGTGGACGGGCACAAAATCCCAAATCCGTTTGGGAAAGGATCCAAATCAGCCAAGTTTTGGGGAATTGGGACACAGGGAAGCAGAGGAATCACATGGAGAAGAGTTTTGGCTGCAGGAACAAAGAGCTCTGAGGTTTCTGGGCTGGGATTTGGGCCTCTGGCTCCCTAACGAGCAGGACACGTTAATTAATTAATGGACATTAATGGACACAGAGCTCCATTCTCCTCCAGAAATTCCTGATGGAATCCATCCAGATTTTCCCTCCATCCAAACTTTCCCTCCAAATTTTCCCTCCTTCCAAATTTTCCCTCCATCCAAATTTTCCTTCCTTCCAAATTTTCCCTCCATCCAAACTTTCCCTCCAAATTTTCCCTCCATCCAATTTTTCCTTCCTTCTAATTTTTCCTTCCATCCAAACTTTCCCTCCAAATTTTTCCCTCCATCCAAATTTTCCCTCCAAATTTTCTCTCCTTCCAATTTTTCCTTCCTTCCAATTTTTCCTTCCATCCAAATTTCTCTCCATCCAAATTTCCTTTCCATTCAAATTTTCCTTCCATCAAAACTTTCCCTCCAAATTTTCCTTCCTTCAAATTTTTCCTTCCTTCCAAATTTTTCCTTCCATGAGGAAATTTTCTCTCCATCCCAATTTTCCCTCCAAATTTTCCCTCTCTCCATCCAAATTTTCCCTCCTTCCAAATTTTTCCTTCCTTCCAATTTTTCCTTCCTTCCAAATTTTCTCTCCATCCAAATTTTCCTTCCATTCAAATTTTCCTTCCATGAGGAAATTTTCTCTCCATCCAAACTTTCCCTCTGAATTTTCCCTCCATCCAATTTTTCTTCCTTCCAAATTTTCCCTCCAAATTTTCCTTCCTTCAAATTTTCCTTCCATGATGGAATTTTCCCTCTCTCCAATCCAAACCTCTCCTGGTCCCACACCTGGAGCCTTCTCCTCTCGTTCCCTGGGATAATTGACCCAAATTAAAGCATTTTAATAAATTTAACAAATTTTATTTGAATTTTGAGAAGCTCTCGCCGTGCCCAGCTTATTCCCCCACTGCAATAATCTCATTTTTGTCCCTTTATTCCTGAATTTATGGTGAAGGGGAGGAAAATTCCTTCCCTCCAGAGGTTCAGGGTTAGAAATCCGAGCACTCCTGGAATTGGATCTTGGTCATTCCAACCCTGGAATTCCAATTTTTCCCCTTTTCCCGGATCATTCTGGTGCCTTTTTATTCATTTATTGCCTTTTTATTATCATTTCTCGCTGATCCCTTCATGGCCCTTGGAATGAGGGGGTTTTTATAGGAAGAATTTTTATATTGAATATAATATTTTTATATTGAAGGAGGAGTTTCAATCGCTCTGAACACAAATATTGTTCAACTTTTAAACTCACAAATAAAAAAAAATGGAAGAAATCTCTTTTTTTCTCATACAATTAAAATAAAAATGAATTAAAAATGTAGGTTTTAATCACCAGGATGGATATTTTAAATCAGAATATCCCAAGCTGGAAGCTTTTCCTTTAGTTTTTTCTCCACCTGATGATATTTTACCCAAATGAGGGATAAATTTACATCTTTTCTATTTATTTATTGCCTTAATCTCATATTTTTATTTTTTTTTAGCAAGGATCATGATTTTACACAATATTATGATTTCAGTGAGGGTGTTATTAATTGGGTGTTCACCTACAAATATTATTTTATTAAATATTCCAAGCACAGAAAGTGGGGTTGGAGGGAAACACCTTCCCCTCCTCCCAAACTTTCTTCTGCATCTCTACAACCCAGAAATCCCAATTTCCAGCTGTGTTGTGAGGGGAAAAAATGAAATAAAATAAAATAAAATGAAATAAAATAAAATAAAATATTAAATAAAAGATTAAATAAAATAAAATAAATATTTATAAAAATATATAATAAATATAATATTATAGATAGTATAATATATTATTATATGTTATGGTGTATAACATATATGATATAACATATAATATATAAATAAATATATAAAATCTAATATATTAGATATATTTAATAATAAATATATTAAATCTATAACATATATTATATATTTAATAATAGATACATAAAATCTATAATATATATTATATTATATATTGAATAATATATATAAAATCTATAATATATAATACATTATATTTTCCATATATCTATATGGAAATATTCCATATTTCTATATTATCTATATAATAATAATAATATAAATAATAATAAATTAATTAAATTAATTAAATTAAATATCTAAACCAGAGATTTGTCAGAGTGCTCCAGATAAGTGTGTACCCTAAATGTGTCTCTGCAGCAGCATTTTAGAAAGAAAAATGGAATTATTTATGGAATTATTTATGGAATTAATTATGGAATTGTTTATGGAATTATTTATGGAATTATT
>NC_031789.1:1097566-1098520 GCF_001522545.3 Parus major
TTTATGGAATTATTTATGGAATTATTTATGGAATTATTACTCTTCTGGTGCCTCACTTTCCACCCAGCAATTCCAGCTGGATATTTGTGCCACACAGCCAAGTTTCTTTCCCATTTATCACATTTATCCCTTCTTCCCCAGGAGGAAAAGTGATCTTCTGCCAGCCCAGGGGAAAAAAGAGACTTTTCAAGCCTCAATCTCAGCTTCCAGCAGAGCCAACATTTTAATATCAAACTTCACATCTTGGAAGAGACAGCCAAAAAAATAAAAAAAAATTAAAATCCACCCCCAAAGACCGAGGAAAAACGGTGGAAAATGCGGAATTTCTGCCAAATTAAAATAACAATAAATAACAATAAACCAATAATAAAATAAAAATTATGATCCCTGTATAAAACAGCAAAAAAAGCCGAATTGAAGAAGTGAAATTCACAGGGATGATTTTGCCAGCCCCGTGACCAATGGGGGCAGGGACATCCCTCAGGGGGGGATGAAAAAATGATTTATTTTTGATTGGGTCTACACAGAACATTTGCATCTCGTTAGTGTTGATATTTTAGCCTTAAAACTCCTCAGACATTCCTCCAGGCTTTATCTTAAGCACATTTTTATTAAGTTCTCCTCTCTAAATAAAAAGTAAAGCCGAGCTCCGGCGAGTTTTGACGCTTTGACAATGACAATCTTTGTCCTTCGCAGCTGCAGCAGATTTGAGATCATTTGAGATAATTAATTTGAGATAATTCTCTTTTCCAAGAGGGGTTTATGAAGTGAAATCCGTGCTGGGGTGAGACAGCTCTGAGCAGCACAGCTGGAGGGGCAGCGCGGGAACATCTGGAGGGCTGCGAACATCTGGAGCAGGGAATGGGGACGGATAAACACAGCCTGGGACTGGGGGGTGACAGTGACAGCGCGGCCTGGGGTGGACACACGGCACTGGGACTGGCACTGGCACTG
>NC_031789.1:1102220-1104720 GCF_001522545.3 Parus major
CGGGGCCCAGCGGGCAGGATGAGGAGGCGGCGGCGGCGGCGGCGGGGGAGAAGGCGCGGGCCATCTCCCCGAAGAGCAGCGAGTTCATGGCGGAGGGGGCGGTGGCGGAGGGCCCGGCGGTGGCGGAGGGCCCGGCGGTGGCGGAGGGCCCGGCGGTGATGGAGGAGCTGCCGGTGCCGGTGCCGGTTCCGTCTCTGCGGCCGCCGCCGCGATCTCCGGACTCCGAGGGCTCTGGGCGGGAGCGCGGGGCGGGACCGGCCCCGCCCACAGCGCCGCGCGCCGGGGCCCGCACGGAAAGCCACGCCCCTTATTCCATACGTGTGTGTTCATTTACATAACCACGCCCCCTCCTCATACACACACGTTCACACCATAACCACGCCCATTGCCCCGAACCGGCATCTTATTTGCATAACCACGCCCACATTGCCTTGTTTGGTATGTGAGGCTACGCCCCTCATTTGCATGGCCCCGCCCCTCGGCGCCGCAGCCGCGGCCGCTCCCTCCACGTGTCCCCAGCGCGCGCTCGGTGATTTTGGGGGATTTTGGGGCGTTTTGGGGAATTTTGGAGGATTTTTGGGATTTCTGGGGAGCCGAGGGGTCCGAAGGCGCTGCAGAGCCCACGGGAATCCCGGAATTAATGAACAAAGGCGCGGTGAAGGAGCCGCGGACAGCACGGAATCACCAAGCCCGCTGTTATAAACACATATTTACATTTAATTTACATTATCGGCTTTTCGCAAATATTAAAATGAATGCTGTGCGTGCAATGTTGGAAATCTTTGCTGTATTAAAATGGTTCCTTCTGTTTCTGTTATTGATAAAACGTAGAAATATTGCTATAATACATATATATATATATATTTGTTAGGTTGTAGCGTGATATTAAAATAGAAATTATTTTTGCTCATATAACCCAGAGAATGAAAAGATAGCCAGAAACCCCCCTAAATTCTTGGATTATTTTATCCAGACGAAGACAGCGGTGACGGGAATTTATCAGAGATAAATTTAAATAAAGAATTCATTTTATATCAGAGACTGAGAATCAACAGGGCCAAGATTGATCTGTTGGGGAGGGGGGATTCGAAACTAAACAAAAAAACATCAAAAACTTCTTTGGAATGTTTGAATTGCGTATGAGAATTTATGAATATGTGATAAATTTCTATTTTGAAGAACTATTTTTTATTATTAAGGTGTTCTCTTGGCTGAATGCTGAGGCCCTGTTTGTACATTTTGTTTTATTTCTATCTCCCAATTTTCTATTAAACAGGAAAAATTCTAAACCTTGGATTTGTTCTCCCGGAGAAAGGCCCTGCCTAAGCGCTAAATAACGCTGATAGCAGAATAATTCAGGTATTAAATGAGCGTTTCCCAAGTGCTGCTCCCAGCCCTCGGGGCAATCAAAGGATAATTTTTAATTGAATGATGTGATTGCTCTGCTGGGCACGGAATGATGCAAGGGAAACGTGGGGAAAGCTCCCAGGGTGGTGCAAAGCTGCAGGAAAAGTGTTTACCCAAATATGAGTTTTGAAATAAAANTTACACTCCTTTTCCTTCTTTTCCTGGTGGCTCAGCTGGGTTTGTGCCAGGCACGAGGCTCCTGCTCCACACTTTAGCTCCCTAAATAAATCCTAAATAAAACCCCTAAATAAAAAGGGAACCCCAGAGAGAACAAACCCCATCCCAAACCCTGCATCCCCCAGAGCTCAGGGCATTAAACCCCAGCAGGAAATTCAAAATTTTCTCTCTGAGCTCACCCCAAGCAGCTCAAACCCCCAAAACGAGTGGGTGCTGTCCATGTGGGACCAATTCCAGCTCCAGAGTAAAAATCCCACGCTGAAGGTACAACATCACCAAGCTTGATGTTCATTTATTTTATTTATTTTTCCCCCACACAAGGAAAACATCTTTCAAGGGCAAGAATAAGATCTGAGGTTCTCCTTTGCTCTGCTGGATTTATCTGGTTTATGCAACCCTTGAGAGGGAGGAAAATCAAAAAAAAAATAAAAAAAAAAAACAGATTTTTTGTTTTAAAGCAGAAAAATCAATTTTGTATCAGCAGAAAGGCTGAACCTGAAGGCTCACAAGTCTCATCTTCCATCAGAAGTGGGAATAAATAAGGAATCCATGGAAAAGGAGAAACAGCCTGGAGTTTTGTGGTATAAAACAATGTGGGATCCCCTTTCTCAGAGCAGCAGCACTTCCTCCGCTCCTCCCTTTCCTCAGCCACACAAACCAAAGGCAGCCCGTGGCTGCAGCCTGGAAAACAGAGCCCAACTCCTTTTTCCAGCATCTCCAGCCGTGAGAACACAGCAGCGGAGCCCCAGGAGCTGCGGAGGGCGAGGAAAAGGCCACGGATCCTCTCTGGAACAGCCCAAGCTGCCCAGAAATGTCTGTGTTTGCAGCAGGGGAGGCTGAGCAGAGCTCAGCGCACTCTGCAAAGCTGGGCTGGAGGATCCGCGCTCCCCAGAGCCGCCAAATGCGCAAAACCAGC
>NC_031789.1:1111313-1112949 GCF_001522545.3 Parus major
CGGGGGGAGCTCGGGGGGAGCTCAGGGGGAGCAAAGAGCAAAGAGCAGCAGCAGGAAAAGGGAAATGAGCCCTCGGTGCCACCAAACCTCGGCACCAACTCGAGGATGCCGCTGGTTTTGTGTGGGGTTAAAAACAGCGGCCAGGGAGGAACTCCTCCCCTGATGTCCATGAGAAGGTTTGGGGTCAATCCTGCAAAAAATGAATCTGCAAATTGGGGTTTAATCATGATTTTATTATTTTCCCCTCCTGGAAGGAAGGCAGGAATTATTCCTGCAGGTTCAGGTGGTTGCCCCCAGCTTTTCCCAAATTTGCTGTTCCAGGGGGGTCATCCCTGATTTTGTCCTCAATCCACCCAAAAGCCTTTTCCTCATCATCCTCCTGGTGAGCTCAGGGTTTGTTTTTCCCGATCCTGGATCCCCACACGTGAGCTGTGAATCATCCCCACCTGCAGAAAACGAGTCCAGCCCAACCCTGATTTTATCAGGGAGCACAAACCAAGGGGGGCTCCTTCAAAAGGAGCTCGGGGAGGTTTTGGGAGTTCATTTGGGAGCCTGGACTGCCCGGTTTGACCCCCAAGTTTGATCCCTGGGGTAGGAACTGGTCAGAATTAAGTCCCAAAGTGAGGATTCCCAATCCTGCAGGATTTAATTGCACCTTGGAGCGGCCAGATCGTCATTGCTGGAGGAAAATGTGGGATTCCAGCCAGGTCTGGGGTGCTGAAACCCCAAGAGATCCCTCGAGGTTCCACCAAGGCACCACAGATGTCCAGGGAGAAGAAAAAAAATCACATTTTCCATGTGAATGTAAATGTTTTGTGTGGAAACACTTGTGGGAAACTGCAGGGACCCAAAGGATGGGGAAAGGTGGGAAAGTTCAGCTGGGAGCTGCTGGAATTTGGGAAGGGAGGAGAAGGAANAGGAACACCTGGAGGAACAGTGAAGGAACACCTGGAGGAACAGTGAAGGAAAATCTTCCTGGTGGGAGCTGCGATGGAAGCTGGATCAGGAATGTGGGGCTGGGATTCTCCCGAGCATCCCTGACCCCTCCCTCCTGTGTCACCCCTGAGAGGGGACAGCGGGGACTGATCTGAGGAGGGGACATCGCACCTGGGGAGTGACAGGGACGTCACCTTCACACCTGGGGAGTGACAGGGACGTCACCTTCACACCTGGGGACTCACAGGGACACCAGGACCTGTCCTGGGGAGGGGACACCACACCTGGAGCATCCACAGGGACACCCGGGGCTGTCCTGGGGAGGGGACATCACACCTGGGGAACCACAGGGATACAGGGACATCACACCTGGAGACCCACGGGGACACTGGGACCTGTCCCGGGGGTGGGGACATCACACCTGGGGAGTCACAGGGACACCGGGGGCTGTCCTGAGGAGGGGACATCACACCTGGAGACTCACAGGGACACAGGGACATCACACCTGGAACACCCATAGGGACACCGGGACATCTGGAGAGTCACAGAACACCAAGACATCACACCTGGAGACTCTCAGGGACACCTGGGACCCTCAGGACACCGGGACATCACAGCTGGGGACTCTCAGGGACACCTGGGACTCTCAGGGACATCACACCTGGGGACTCTCAGGGACACCTGGAGACTCTCAGGACAC
>NC_031789.1:1115685-1116428 GCF_001522545.3 Parus major
TTGTCCCTTGTACCACTCAGGTTAACCTGTATGGGAACACCTCATAAAAAGGGTTGAAAAGACAAGAATAAAGTTTTTTTTCAGCAGCTGCTTTTGGCTCTCCCAGAGCTGTTTGCTCTCTGATGTGGCTCCCAAAATCCAAAGCCTGGGGGTCCAGGGGGTCCCAACCCAAAGCCCCTGGGACATTTCCAGCCCTGTTCCCTCCCCAGCAGCAGCAGCCAGGAGTGAGAGCAGAGCTGAGAACAAAACCTCTGCACCTTCCCCTGCTGCTCCAGCCCCAGCAGCAGGCACCACAGGGGCTGGAGAGACACCCAGCCTCTCTAATTATTATTATTATTATTTATTAATTATTATTATTTATTTCTGGGGTGGGACCCTGCTAGGAAATTGGAGTTCAAACAGAGCTGAGGAAGCTCCAAATGAGATTTCCTGGGTTCCAGCCTCAGCAGAAACGTGCCAGGATCAGAGCAGGGCTGCAGGGGGGCTCAAAGCTCCCAGAGAGGGGACAGGGATGGGGACAGACCCTAAAGGGGGGACAGGGATGGGGACAGACCCCAGAGAGGGGACAGAGATGGGGACAGACCCTAAAGGGGGTCAGGGATGGGGACAGACCCCAGAGAGGGGACAGGGATGGGGACAGACCCTAAAGGGGGGACAGGGATGGGGACAGACCCCAGAGATGGGACAGAGATGGAGACAGTCCTCAAAGGGAAGACAGGGATGGGGACAGTCCCCAAAGGGGG
>NC_031789.1:1117805-1119947 GCF_001522545.3 Parus major
GAACACCCCAGCACCGAGGCTCCTGCCTCCTCCAAGCACCAGTCCAGCCCAGCTTCCCCATTTGTTCGGTTTATTTAACTTCAAAGAGCTGCACACTAAAGCATTAAGATTTACTGGTTTGGATTCCTCTCTGTACAAGTTCTTTCAAACAGCTTGAATGCACAAGGCTTTACAGATAGAAGCGCTGAAAACACGAGATAAAACAAATTGAAATTTCCAAATCACTCCGTGGAGAAGAAGAAGAAAACAAAAAATAAAATTGTAGAAAATAAAAATTAAAAAAAAAAAAGGGGGAAACAAAAGAAAAATTCCAACAAAAAAAACCTGCAGCACTCCTCAGGGAAGGGCCAGACTGCACGAGGAGGGACACAGAGGGGTGGAAGGCAAGCGATGGAGGCTCTGCCCAAAGGCTCTCCGTGCTGGCAGCTCAGGGGATGGAGTTGAGGAGATCCTTGAGGAAGCTGTCGGGGTCATTGATTTCTGACAAGAGTCCTTGCAACAGAAGGAGAGAGACAAGAGTCAGCCCCAGCAGGGATTTGTGCTGGGCCACTGATGGCTGCAGGGGTGTTTCAGGGCATGAGGAGAGGCTGAAATGTGAATTTAGTGGAATATTAAATGAAATTCAGCTCTTGGGCAGCTCCAGGCTCCCTGTGGAGAGCCTGGCCTGGGGCACAGATTTTGGGAGAAGAAAGAGCAGCTGCAGGTTTTTAACATCTGTGGATTCCTGGAGGCACCAAAATCACTGGGGAACAATTTTGGGTGCACCCAACTGCTGCCTCTGCTCACATCTGTCCATCAGCATCCAACCAAAAACCTCAAACACCATTTTTGGGGGTGTTTTTCCTGCCAGGTGAGTGTCCCAGCACTTTTGGGACAGCTCAGGCCGTGCTGAGCCCTCCCCAGCAGCTGCAGCAGTGTGACAGAGCTATAAAAGGACAAGCAAACACTCACCAGCCACATCCAGGAACTCAGAGAACGTTTCCACTGGCATGAATTCCTCCTGGAAGGTTTTCAGGGCCCTGTCTGCAGCCTCGTGGATTGGCATGTCGTTGTGTCGGATGAACTCGGCCAGAGAGAAGGACCAGCCTCCCTCTGTGTTACTGGTAGGCACCTTCTGGCATGGCAAAGACACCAAATCAGCCCCAAAATAATTGTTTCATTAAGAAATTAATGAAGTTACAGCAAAATCTGGTGCCTCTTCCCACTGCTGGATTCCCACCTCTTGCAAACAACCAGCAGAGGAAACAATTCCCCAAGTGCAACCTTGTGATAATTTTATTTTTTGACAGAATTAAACATGCTCCCAGGTATTTTTTCACCCTGAGGACTGAAACCTCAGTGGGAGCTGCAGGTTTTTCCTCACCCAGCCATTTCCCTGGAATGAATGAACCCCAAAACCCAGGGAAAATGAGCCAGTCCCCAACACAGGAGTGCTGCCAGCTGGGAAATTCTCAATTCTTCAGCTGCAGAACTGCAGGGGATACAGAGAGCAGCTCCCCGTGGCCTTTTGTGCTTTTAAAAGGTGCAAAAAGGAAGAAATCCTCCCCTGTGAGGGTGAGGAACAGCTGGAACAAGGTGGGATGGGGTTGGGGACCTGTCCCTGATGAGCTTTAACCTCCCTCCCACCCAAACCACCCTGGGAATTTTATTTCCAAACTGCACAAAGTGCTTTCAAATTTCGATTTCTGCTCCAAACTCATCCCAGTGCCGAGGTGAGAGGAGCTGCAGGGCTCTCCTTACCTTGAACATGTTGTAAATGAGATCCACAAGAGCCCAGAAGAGCAGCCCCGAGCGATAGGTGGAATATTCCTTCACAGCCTTGTCTGCCAGTCTGACAGAAGGAAAAAATGTGCTTAAATCACATTTTTTTGGGAGGTTTTGACAACATTCAGAGCCCAGCAGTGCAGGGAATGGCTCTGGGTGGCATTTGGGGGGTGATTTTCTGAGCTTGAAAGGGTTTTCTCAGTTTGTTTCCCAAAGACTTTTGGGATTTGGGGTTTTTTTTAACTCTCAAGGACTGTTTTGTAAATAAAGTTTTGGTTCCCAGAGCAGGGGTGCACAGATGTTCTAAATTCTGATGTTCTGTGTTTTCTCCTCTTCCACCAGTGGGAACAGAAGAGGTGCTGTTTTCTTTTATTAATT
>NC_031789.1:1120717-1121607 GCF_001522545.3 Parus major
CCCAAAGAAAAATTTCTGCTCCTTTGAGATGAAACCTCGGCTGTTGTGATTGAATCCATGATTTTATTCCAGCAGCACAGGACACCTGGAATTCTCTGTGAGGGACAAGTTTGCCACTAAAACTTTCAGTTTTAGTGTTTTAAAAACAGTTTTAAAAACAGGGAGGAAATGAGCCCAGAGAGAGATAAAAAAACCAATGTACAGCCCTGGCTGCTGTGTTCTCTGCTGGGAAAACAGCAAATCCCTGCAGGAATTCCCAAATCCTTTTGTGCTCCCAACTCATAAAAACATTTCTGCAAGAGCCTGAGGGAAATCTCTTGTCCTTGAAGAAATGGAGGGATTTCTATTTAATATAGAAATATATTAAATAGAAATATATTGTCCTGCCAGGAAAGGAGTTCTGGAAATCCAGCAGCTGGGTTTGGAGCAGCAGGAATGCCCTGAAAGGTGCAGGATTAATCACCAAACAGGTCCTGGCAAGGTGGAACCTTCCTGCCAGCAGCTCTCATGGCTTTGGAATTCTCCTGCCTCTGCTGCTCAGGTTCATCTGCCCCATCATTTCCAGAGCTTTGGGAAAAACAACATTAAAAAGTCATTTTTTATACAGCCAGGAACAGCTCAGCTGCTGCTGCTTCCAGTCAGGGGATCCCAGCTGCAGTCAGCCCCAGATCTGGGGTTTTTTTGGGGGGAAAAAATGAACATTTTGCTGCTGTTATTAAAAGGTTCCATTTGTGTGTGTGCCCTTAAAACAGGAATCTCAGTAGGTGGTGGCCTGCTGGGGCAGCTCAGCTTAATTACTGAAAGGAAAACCAATTAGTAAAGGTGACTAAATTTCCATGGGATGGAGAATGAGGATAATTCTGGCCTCCCAAATAATGCAAGAGACACAA
>NC_031789.1:1122666-1123286 GCF_001522545.3 Parus major
TGCCCCAGTGCCCAGCCAGGGGACAGGGACTGACCTGCTGGCCCCTCCCGGTGACACCACGCGTGCCTGGGAGGTGACGAGGAGCCGGCGCAGGATGTCCCCACGGATGTCCCTCCACCTCTCCGGGGGACAGATGTGCAGGGCCAGCACGGTGTAGTAGTGGGGCCCGTCCACCTCGAAGGCGCTCTCCACCCACTTCTCCCGCGGCTGCTCCAGGAAGCTCTGCAGGTTCTTCTCCTCCCGCGACGTCGCCCGGGTCCTGCAACAACAGGGGAGCCTCAGGGAGCAGGATCAGCTCTGTCCCCAGCAGCTCGGGGTGCTGCCCATGCACCCTGCTCAGGGACACAGCTCTGCCAAAATTCACCCCTGATCCAGGACTGGATACCAGGGAACATCAGCTGTTCCCAAATTCACCTCTGGTTCAGGACTGGATACCAGTGAACATCCCCCCTGTTCCCAAATTCACTCCTGATCCAGGACTGGATACCAGGGAACATCTCCAGCCTTTCCCAAATTCACCCCTGATCCAGGACTGGATACCAGGGAACATCAGCTGTTCCCAAATTCACCTCTGGTTCAGGACTGGATACCAGTGAACATCCCCACTGTTCCCAAATTCA
>NC_031789.1:1123626-1131744 GCF_001522545.3 Parus major
TGGATACCAGTGAACATCCCCACTGTTCCCAAATTCACTCCTGATCCAGGATTGGATATCAGTTGACATCTCCAGCCTTTCCCAAATTCATCCCTGATCCAGAACTGGATACCTGTGAACATCCCCACTGTTCCCAAATTCATCCCTATTTCAGGATTGGATATCAGTGAACACCCCCACTGTTCCCAAATTCATCCCTGATCCAGAACTGGATACCAGTGAACACCCCCAGCCTTTCCCAAATCCCCCCCTGGTTGAGGATTTGTTCCCAGTGGACATCCCCAGCCTTTCCCAAATTCCCCCCTGGTTCAGGAGTGGCTCCCAGTGGAGCAAACACGTTTTCCTTGGAGCTGTGGGTGGCACTGGAGGCTGCCAGGCAGCTGCCACTGCCCCAGTGCAAGACAGCACCACTGCAGAGGTGTTTTTCCCTTTTTTGAGGAAAAAGTGGAGGCAGGCCAGGCACTGCAGTGGTGCCACCTCCCACAGGACACCACACAGCCACACCTGGATCCATCCATCCAATTCCTCTACTGCAGGAACAACCCCTGGGAAAACACAGGCCAAATTCAAACCCAAAAGACCCTGTCCTTTACTGCAAAATTATATAAAAATTTTCTCTTTTTCCTCCTTTCCCCCAGAGCTCCTGACAGCCCAGAACTGACAGTGCAAACCATGAGTTGCAGGAGACTTTGGGAAGTTGCATCACACTCTTCCACATCTGTGGCTCTGCCTTTTAAGTGAGATAAACTCTCCCTATCAAGTCCTCAAGCAGATGAAGCTGGGAGCTCTTTTATTTTCTCTATTTCATATCAAAAATTCTGTCTGGGAAGTAGAGAAGGCTTTTTTTTCCACTTCTGCAGCCTAACAAGGTGAAACAAACAGTTCCATTTATCTGTCTCCCAAAGGACTGGGAAAACAATAGCACAGGGATCTGGAGATGGATATTAAAAATAAAAGATAAATTGTATTACAGCCAAAACCTTGATCAGTGCCAGGTGGGAAAGTGAGAGGGATTTCACTGCACTGCATTTGGAGTGACCTTGGTGTGTATTTTAATATTTATACCCTCATCTAATTAGTATTTCTTACTCATATGTAACTCCTCAAGCAGAGGATGTACATGGGAATCTCATTTTTGCAGGATCAGAAGCAGCTGATGCACCCCAAAACATCTGGGTGCTCACAGATGTGGCCACAAAACCTCAGTGCAGCCCCAAAGCTCTGCTGTTTATCAGTAAAAAATAATAATAGGAACCCCAAAAAATAATTAAAAATATCAGGAAAACCTGGTGGGCCTGAACCCTCCTCCAGGATGTCAAATCTGGAACCAAAACTGTGTCATTTGAACACTGAATAAAATGATATCAGGGTTAAGTTTTCAACTAACAATTACCTCACTGCAGTGTCTCTTCTGCCTGCTCAGGAGAAAATTAAGCTGGCAGAGTTCTTTTGATGTAATAACCCTGTTGCTCACCCCAGAGGTAATAATTACATCCAGAATGGAAAGAGAAGCTAATTCCCAATTGCTTTTTACTCAATAGGGTTCCCTGTTATCCAACATGCCCGGGCCTCGCTCCCAACAACATAAATCCTTAACAACCTCCTCAGGACGCTCAACCCCCGACCCTCCCAAAAACTGGGAGAGCTTTTGGGAGGGATTTCCCATCCCTGCAGGGAGCAGAGGGCAGAGCAGAGCCCAGGGGAGGGTGGCACTGACGTGTTGAGCACGTAGAGCACGGTGTGGATGATGTAGGGGATGAGGTGGATGTTGCTCTCGCGGCCGCCGCCGCCCGTGTCCACGCTGAACGACTGCTCCATGGCGAAGCGCAGGAACAGCAGCTTGATGTCGTGCACGTTGAGCTGGTAGGTGGGCTCCCTCTGGCCTGTGCACTCCTGGAGGTATGTGTTGTGTCTGCAAAACAGCAGGGATGCTTCACACGGCTCCTGGGGCACGGGATCACCAAAAGGATGGCACAGGAAAAGCTTTAAAGAAGGAGCAGCCCACCCCTGCTACCCTGGATTGACCTCCCCAAAAAAGGGAGGATTTCAGCTCACTCTGCCAAATCCAGTTCTGTCTGCACGTGTCTGTCCTCTCATCAATGCTGTTTTCCCAGGACCTGGGATACAGCTGGAATGCTTCCAGTGTGTTACCCCTCTCGATTGCGCAGAATCCCGAAATCCCACAATGATTTGGGTTGGGAGGGACGTTAAGGATCATCCAATCCCACCCCCTGACACAGCAGGGACACCTCCACTGTCCCAGGCTGCTCCAAACCCCGTCCAGCCTGGCCTTGGGCACTTCCAGGGATCCAGGGACATCCATATGGGCGCTGTGTGCCAGGGCACAGCCCTTCACAGGGGAGAATTCCTGATCTACACCTACCCCTGTCAGGTTCACAACTCCTGATGTGACATTAGAAACCCAGAATCCTGACAGCAGCACCTCCCTCTGCTCCAGAGAGCTGCTCAAGTACCTCAGCACCACCCAAGAGGAGCCTGGAAACCTGCACCAGGGAATCCACTGGGGCCAGAAGGTTCACACATCAATCAACACTGCATCCTCAGCAGTACCTGGGGGCTGAGGAGGCTCTGAGATGATTTACACAGAGCCAAGGTGTCGCTCTATTAGGAATGGCTGGGAATGAGCAACACAGACTCTCATGGAGTCAGTTAGGAGAATGTCTCTAGTTTATTACTTCAGGCTTGTTTTATAGACTGATATGTGCAAAGTACAGAAAGGAAACTCTTATTGGTTAGTAAATCACTACATCACCATCATTGTGATGTGAGGGGCACAACACCCTCTGACTTTCTCTTGCAAAGAAAACAAGGGACAGACAAACAGCACCTGGCACGGCTGTTTTCTGTCTCTGAGGATTGTTTTAATTCTTTCTCATGTTTTTCCCAGGCTAGTTTCTCAGGCAGGACCGAGGAGCTATGCCTGTAATTTCTACAGGCACTCTGCTTCAGATTTAGCATCCACACCAAGGAGCAAACAGACACCTGCACATTTTTAGGGCGTGCTAGGAGCCGGGATGGCTCAGCTCCACCCAGACTCAGCCACAGCACCTCTGCTGCGGGGATTCCAGCGGGGTGAGAGGCTGGGATGTGACTCACCCACAAGGGGAAGGAGCTGGCTGCACTCACCGTGCCAAGCACGTGGCAAAAGCAGACTCTGGCACGTGGGGCCCCCACACGGGCAGGAGCCCGTTGCATTTGGTGTTGGCGTTCTGCAGGGCCGCGCTCTCCCACTCCTCACGGCCCCGAGCCAGCCTGCACGGACAGAGAGACAGACACAGCACACCAGGAAAGTCAGGAGGATGCAGGTTTTTGTTTAAGGAAACATCCCAAAAAATGGTAATTCCACAGCTTCTCTCAGTGCTGGAGAGCTGGCAGAGTCCAGGCCTAGGAATTGGTAAAGCAGACCCTGACAGAGGCTGCAAAGTCATCAACAACCCACACATCCCAAATTCCATGATCCCAAACCACCTGGAAAGGCCTGGAAAGGCCTGGAAAGGTCTGGGAAGGTCTGGAAAGGTCTGGAAAGGTCTGGAAAGGTCTGGAATGGCCTGGAACGGCCTGGAACGGCCTGGAAAGGTCTGTTAAGGCCTGGAAAGGCCTGGAAAGGCCCGGAAAAGCCTGTTAAGGCCTGGAAAGGCCTGGAAAAGCCTGTTAAGGCCTGGAAAGGCCTGGAAAGGCCTGGAAAGGCCTGGAAAAGCCTGGAAAGGCCTGTCAAGGCCTGGAAAAGCCTGTCAAGGCCCGGAAAAGCCTGTTAAGGCCTGTTAAGGCCTGGAAAAGCCTTAAAAGCCTGGAAAAGCCTGTCAAGGCCTGGCTGTGGGCAGCACATACCTGACAGCTGCCAGGTGACAGTCGTAGTGCACGATGTTGAAGTGAGACACCGTGCTGTAGCCCTGCTGCTTGCGGGGTTTGTTCTCAAACTCCTCGAGCGCCACGCGCTTGGTGAAGGTGTAAATCCCCAGCACCTTGGTGGGCTGCAAGGACACACAGCTGGCTCAGCAAACACTTCTGCTCCTTCCACACTGCGCTCACTTCAGCCTCTCCCAGCCCCAAGCCTGTGTTTTTACAGCTTTCACTGAAAACTTCCCAGCCACCTCTGCCATTACGGAGCTCAAGAATCAACCCGGAGTCTTCCTGATCTTCCAGCACTTGGGCAAACAGATACTCACAAGTCCCCTTAGGAGATGAGAGGGCTCTGAAAATGTGTCTCCCCTCACCTGGAACTTGAATCTCCACTCACCCAGAGTTTGAATCTCCCCTCACCTGGGACCTGAATTTCCCCTCACCTGGCACTTGAATCTCCCCTCACCTGGAACTTGAATTTCCCCTCACCTGGAACTTGAATCTCACTTCACCTGGAACTTTAATGTCCCATCACCATTACCTGGAACTCTTAGCTCCCACTAACCAGAACTCTAAGCTCCCATTACCTGGAACTTTTAGCTCCCACTACCCAGACCCTTTATCTCCCATTACCCAGAACTTTAAGCTCCCACTAGCTGGAGACTTTATCTCCCATTACCTGCAACTTTCAGCTCCCACTGACTGGAACTCTCAGCTCCCTTACCTGGAACTTGTATCCCTCCCGGCAGATGCAGCAGGTCAGTCCTGGTTCCTCTATCAGCTCCTCCATCTGCTTCAGCAGCGCAGTCTTGGTCACCACCTGGCCCTTCTCATTTGTCTGCAAGAGAGAAAAGCTCAGGCAGGTTTAAAAGATTGACAAACCACACCATGGCCACCAGTGGCACACCCATCCCATCTCCCAGCAGCTCCAGGAGTGCTGCAGTATCCACCAATAAATCCCTTTATTGTGAAAAACCACTAAAACCGCTTCCTGCTGAGGAATTTGAGGTCCCTGAAGGACCAGAGCACCCAGCATTACCGTCATGCCCAGGGTGCCCAGGGCCTTCTGCCTCATGGCCATGGCCATCCTCTTCTTCTCGGCGCGCGTCTCCTTCCGCGCGGCGTCGATCTTCTTGTTCACCTCGGGGTGCTCCCTCAGAGCCTCCAGAAGGTTCTCTGCCAGCGTCCCAATGCCCTCATCGCTCGACACCTGCTCCAGTTTGTGCAGGTTGGTGATGGAGTCTGTTCCTATCAGCACCTGGTGGGGATGGGGACAGTGCTCAGGAGAAGGGGGCTCGGGGTGGTGGCTGTCCCCTCTGATCCCATGGGGACAGCTGGGCTGCAACAAGTGTTCCTTCCTTTTTTAATGCTCTAAAAACTGTGTGTAAAACTGTGTCAAACTGTGTGTGAAACTGTGTGAAACTGTGTGTGAAACTGTGTAAAACTGTGTGTAGTACTGTGTGTAAAACTATGTGTAAAACTGTGTAAAACTGTAAAACTGTAAAACTGTAAAACTGTGTGTCAAACTGTGTAAAACTGTGTATGAAACTGTGTAAAACTGTGTGAAACTGTGTGTGAAACTGTGTGTAAAACTGTGTGTAAAACTGTGTGTAAAACTGTGTGTAAAACTGTGTGTAAAACTGTGTGTAAAACTGTGTGTAAAACTGTGTGTNTGTGTAAAACTGTTAAACTGTGTGTAATTTGCCTCTCCACTGGTCATCACCACGAGCTCGGACAGGGATGTTGGATAAAACATTTATTTTGTGATAAGCTGCTGTTGTATTGATGCCTTCAAACGCCAACAATCACATCCTGAGGGGTTTATCAGTAATTGCCTTCCCTTCAGATTGGTGTGTCAATCTCACACCACACAGGAGGAAATGTTGAAGTCAGAACTTTTGACTTTTCCAGCTCAAGGCATCGAGACAAAGACACAAAGTCGTGTTCCCAACTGTGGGACACACAAAACTCAGGGGATGCTCTGCAAAGGCACAACTTGCCCAGGAAATACCTGAACAGCTTCCACACCTGGGCCTGCTTTGAGATTCCCAACATTCTTTAAAGCTCAGGAGGACTGGATTTTCTCTTTGCTTAAGAGAATTCAGCCCAGAACCTTCCGGCAGAGGAAAGCTGGGAGCAAAACTGCACCAAGTACGGTGAGGATGCAAAACAAAAAATCAAAGTAGATCGATCAAACCAACAAAAATCAGTGTAGAACCAACTCTGAGAGGAATTAATCTTCAGATGATGATGATGATTATTATTATTATTATTATTATTCCAGCCCCAGAGCAGAGTGATGAGTCCCCCTGGCCTCACCTGTGTTGCAGGGTGTTGTGTGGCCAGGCCTCGGAGCAGGCGCAGGATAAAAGGAAGTGCAGGTCGAGATAAGAACCTCTTCCATATGTCTGCATCCAAACTGTGTGGGAAACAAAGAAATCCTGCAGCTGAGGGGAGTGTCCCTGCCCTCCCTGATCAGCTCATTAATGAAGGGACAGTCACACTCCCACGCTGTGCCAGCTCTGGGGTTTGTGTTCATCAGCTGGCACCAACAGCAAAAACTCAGACAAGGACTGGGATATCCAAGGAATCAGCTTGGATGGGTATCAGATGGGAAGGTTTCAGGGCTTTTAGCTCATCCCTGTCTGTGCAGAGCTGCAGCACAGCTCTGAGTGCTCCTGAACCAGCACTGGCTCATGGATTTCTTGGGAGACTGTGGTGACAGGATGAGGAAGATGTCCAGGACAGCCACACACATCAAACACTGACTCTTACTTCTTTGCACTGGGAATGTGCTTTTTCATGTAATCCAGGGCATTCTGTGTAATCCCCTTCTGCAGGATGAGATCTTTCAGCTGATGCCCGTTGCTGTTGTTCTTTATTCCTGCTGCTATTTTACAGAAGCAATCCAGGAAAACTTTATCATCTCCACTGTGCTCCTCATCATACCTGAACAAAGAGAAGAAATGGTAACTCTGTCATTCTCACTGAATGATGCACCAGCTCAGAGACTCAGAAACTACTCAGTGTGAACACTTTCTCCAGCTAGACCTCACACATTTCTCTCCAAAACGCCTTAGAATTGAAAGAGGAAACAAAGCTGAAGCCTGGAGTAACACCAAGCAGGAAACAACAGCAGAGATGTGCCAGCACAACCCCCTCCAGGTGCTTTGAACCGTGCCAACGTACTTATCAAAGTTACAGTAGGGCTTGAAACGATCCACCAGGATCTGCATCTTCTCCATCTCCCCGAAGGACAGGTAGGGGATGATGCGCAGCAGCCCCTGCAGCACGCTCAGGTTGGAGCGCACAAAGGTGCTGTTGATCTGCTCCAGCAGCATCACCAGCTGGTCCTTGTCCCCTGTCAGGAGGAGGTTGCCCTGTGAGGGAAGAGCAGAGGGATTTATATTCAGGAATAAATCTGCTAAAGGGAATTCTCACTCTGGGAGCTACTGAAGTTGTGAGAGGTGGAAATAAAAGCCAGCCTCGTTCCCAAAGCTCTCTTTGGCTTTACCGACCCCTCCAGCTGATCCCTGGCTTATTCCACCTCCTGTTCAAGCATTTTCCAGCCAAAAGTCTAATAATTCCAACCCAAAGCACACCAGATTCCTGTCCACCCACAGCTTCAAAAGATGAGTGAGAAGCACTTCTTGTTCTCAGCCTAGCTGAGATACAGTTTTATTCTCAATTAACTGGAAAATCAATCATGTTTTCAACACGTACAAAAACACTCCAAAAAACAAGGCCAAGCTGTGTCTTTTCTTGTCTCTCCCTGGCCTGTGGCCCGAAGCAGGAAAGGCAGGGATCCAAGCAGTGCCTAACAACCCTCACCCAGCCGTGCAAGACTCATCCTGACGCAGCCTGGCTGTGCTTTTGGTCCAGGGCCCTCCTCGAGCCCTTCCCCAAGGCCTGCTAAGACCTGCCACGAGTGTAATGAGGGTCAGGCTCCAGCAGCACTCCCCTCCTGGAGCAGGGGATGAATCCCAGGGAAAGGACAGGGGATCTCACCTTGTCCTCGCTCAGAGGTTCCGCGTTGGACTCATCCAGGATGATCTCCATGATGCTGAGCACCTGCTCTGCCACCGCGGCTCCCCCGCTGTCCTTGCTCTCCTGCTCGGCCACCAGAGCCTGCAGGGGATGGGAGTGCTCAGGGGAACTGCTGTGGGGTGGGATGGGGCACTGGAACAGCAGCAGGAGCTGGTTTGGGGTGGGAAGAGGCACTGGAACAGCAGCAGGAGCTGGTTTGGGGTGGGATGG
>NC_031789.1:1131974-1134490 GCF_001522545.3 Parus major
AGAGGCACTGGAAAACCATCAGGAGATCATTTAAGGTGGGAAGCGACACTGGAACACCATCAGGAACTGGTTTGGGGTGGGAAGAGGCACTGGAACAGCAGCACTGGAACACTGCCCCCCACACTCCCACCCATAACAGATAAGGAATGTCCAAAGGACAATCTGCAGTGCCAGCACACCAACATTTCCCATCTCCAGTAACTGCCATGAGTCAGAAGTAGCTTAAATTCATTGGAATCCATGGAAAAGTTGAAGTTGAGGTTGCCCTTACCAGGTTGAGAGTCCCCAGCATGACATTCAAAGTGTTCATCTCTGGCTTGACCAGCTGCTGCCGGTTGATTTTCACCTTCACACAGTAACTGAAGAGTTTTAGCAGCACCTACAAAATGCAGCAAAGGGAATCTCTGTGGTACCTGCACAACGAGGCAGGGACTTTGCTGAAACTCAAATAATAATAATTTAATACAATAATCTGGTCTCCAGACTCATGGGATACAGGACACCCCAGGTTTTTACATCTGCACATCTGGCTTTGGTTTTCAGGTAAGGCCAAGGCAGAAAATCCCTCCAGCAAGAACAGGATTTAGTCTCAGCAGCTCCTCAGGTTCTACACATCTCAAGTTTTGTAAAGGATTGTTAACCAAGAGGAATGGGAGAGGGAAATGCTCAAAGGAGATTGTCTCAAGCTCAATTTCCCCCCAGAACTCCAGAGCCAAAGGGACACTCACAGTTAAGAGGTGCCGGCCCTGCTTGAAGTCCTTGATGCCAGTCAGTCTGTTGAGCATGCACTCCAGGCCTCCACACGGGGCCATCACCCCTGCCATCTTGTACACCTCTTCCTCATCCTCCTCCTCATCTGCAGGACACACACACGGGGGGTGAGCGCACGAGCAGCACGGCGGGACACAGAGAGCAGAGCAAGCAGACATGAGAGCAGAGCAGCACACCTTCACCAGCAACTCCAGGCACTTCAGTTGTTGAATTTAAAAAGAATTAAGAGCAGGAATATGAAGGAGGGCTGGGCAGAATGGTCCCCATGCCAAGCCAGTGCTCACATTTGAGGCACAGCTTTAAAGCTGCTAAAATCCTCCTTCACTCGAGGTAAAGCAGGTAAACGCAGCAAAAGCAACGTCAATCAACTTTAAGCTCAGTGCTGTGAGGATAATAATGTCATTTCTCTGCAGCAAACCTCAGATTTCAAATCTAATCCCAGCTTTCAGCAGACAAATGCATTACCAGTGGTGGAGTCGAGGGACTCGATGAATTCCTCCGTTGCATCTCCCAGTAACCCCCGCATGCGGTAAATGATCCTCATGGGCTCCCCCTGCAAGAGAAGAGATTTTTATTAATTCTCCTCTCTCTGCACACAAGTTCTGATTTCAGTGTGGACACTCCAGCCCCAGCTCTGCCTGGTGCTGTTGGTAAAACAGGGAAATCTTTCACTCCCTCGTTCTCTCCTTGCTGAGATGAATTAAAAACAACAGCAGAGCCACCTGCAAAAACATCTCTAACTCATCCCCAGCTTTTCCTGGCGTTGCCAATTAATTGAAAGACTGGTAATAAACAGCCTCTTCCTCCTTCCACCTCCTCCAGGTTTCCTCTGGCACCAGTGAAAGGTGCAGCCAAGGAAAATGGGTTCATCTGCAGAGGAACATCTGCTTTCCATGGCAACCTCTCCTCCCAGGCACAGCACACCTGGGAAACACAGGAACAACCCAGGAAATGAAGCAGGACAGGTTAATTGGATGAAAGTTCTCAAACAGATCAAATCTGCAGTGAAGGCAAATGGAAGAGGAGTAAAAGGCAATTTAATGAGCTTTCAGTAGGACAGTACATCACTGGAATGACACAGCCAAAAAGATGCTTTTACCCTGAGAAAGGGACAGTTTTCCAGATGCATTTCCAGCTGGAAACACTGACAGCACATCACAAAACTTTCCATTTTTAATCCATAGGTCTGAATAAAAAGCAGAAAAGAAAAATCCCAGATTTGGGAGCAGGAGACCTTGCAAGAGAAAACCTGTCAGGGATCTCGCTAAGCCTAATGTGGAATAAGCAGTGCTTAATGTCACAGCAAATACATAAGCACAGGGAAAGCCCCGGGGGGAAAATCTGCTCAAAGGCCACGCTGAGGACCAGCAATTAACACCACAGGGGCCCTGGTAAAACGGCAGATGAACAAAAAAAGCCACTGAGAGACAAGGGAAACAAAAAGGGGCCTGAGGTTGCGCTTCTTGTGCGCCTGTCGCTCGCAGGGAGCTGCGGCTCCAGGAGGTGCTCACAAAGGAAGACAGATGAAAGCTGTTCATCCACGGGAATGCTGAGCAAACTCTGCCTTTCAGCAGCAGAGCTGCATCCCAGGAGAGCTGCACGGCTGCTCCAGCATCCCCGGCATCCCACGGCAACACAGCCTGCTTCCACCGGTGACTCCATCAGAATTCAAATCAGAATTCAGATTAACACCAGCTCCTCACTTCCCTTTCCAAATCAGAATTCAGATTAACACCAGCTCCTCA
>NC_031789.1:1134857-1145182 GCF_001522545.3 Parus major
CAACTCAAAATATCAGATTAACACCAGCTCCTCACCTCCCTTTCCAACTCAAATGATCACTGTCACAAGGTCTGGTTTTGTAGCACTGAAGGTTTTGTTACTGAAATGAAGATTAATGAGCCATGTTTTATTGTCATTCACTGCTCACAGGCACTTTGTTTGAATTCTTCCCACAAATGTTCCAGGGAATGGAGGTTCCAAAGGTGATTTGAGGCCAGGAGGAAATGCTGAATGACCATGAAATGCTGGGGAAAATCAGCCTTGTTTTATGATCTCAGGGACCTCTAAAAATATATTTGTAGTGGGGAAGCTTGAGCCTGATGGTCTCAGTGTGAGTTTATTTTAGGAAAGAAGGGAAGAGCTTGTTCTGGACCAGACACGGTGGGCTGGACCCTTAAAACTGCTGGGTCCTTTTTTTCATGTGAAAAACACACCAAACTCTACAGGGAGCAAAGTGTGAGGATGGATCTGCCCAGTGCTTGAGATCCTGATGAGAAACAAGAGAGAAGGAGGGAAAAATGGAGATGCTGAAATCCCTTGGGCTCACCCTGGAAGCACAGGCAGAGCAATCTGGTGTTGCTGTGTGCACACAGACAAAACTCTGGTGTGCAGATAAGGGTGTGAAATGTGCTCTGAAAGGCTCTGACAACGTTCAGCTCTCCCCAGGGGAACACAGGGAAGGTTTTTCCTCACCAAGAGTGACACAGCTCACCTGGGGCAGTGCTCTGCAATCGCTCACGTTGCAGGGCCACGCACAATCTGTCCTAACAGAGCACCAAAAAGTGCTGAGCAGTTACACCCAATAAATTATATGCCAGGAAATAAATCCTGACTCGTGTGATTTTCAATTTTCTCCATTTTTTTTTTCCCCTTTTTGTTGATGGGAAGGATGGGTGCTCTGTGCTGTTAAACTTGTACAAAGGTAACACACACCTCGTTTGTGGGACACCACACCTTCTTGTAGACCTCAGCCACAGGCAGATCCAGACTGATGATCTTGTTGTTCACCAAAAGCTGCAAGAGACACGAGAACAAGTCAAGAACAAGCTCAGGTTGTTACATCACCACCCCAAGCTGCCCAAAACCAGCGTCCCACAGGTCTGTGCAAGAAATCCCCACCTCAGAGATGCTCACCTCCATCCCGCTGTCATCCTCCAGCAGAGCCACCAGGTCACAGTCCTGGCAGATCTTGTTCTTGATGTCCCTCATCAGAGGCCCGATGCCAGGCTCGTTGCTGCTGTAGGGATTCCCTGGCATCCTGCCCTGCAGGAAATCCTCCTGCTGGGGATCTTTCTCCAGGGTGACAAAGAACTCGGTGACTTCGTTCTCCTCCTGAGGAGCAGCAGCAGCAGGGACACAGTAAATGAGTTTTTCCCTAAGCACGCTCCCATTCCTGAGTTTTTATTGGGAAAATGTTCCTGAAGCTTCAGTCCTGTCCCCCACTGGTGCCTGCCACACTCAGAGGATGGCCAGGAGCATTCAGAAACCAAATTCCTCAGGGAATGTGAACAGTGTATCCCCAAAAATGGGATACACTGGGATCCAGTGGTGAATCCTGACTGCAGACACTGCTGCTCCTGGGAAAAAGGAACCACATCCAGGGCTGCTGGAGGAGGTTGGTGGTGGCTCTCCTCCCCTCATGAGCACTGCACACAGCTGTGGTGCTCTCAGCAGCAGAACACGTGGAATTGTTGGAGCCAAGTGCACAGAGGTGCTCAGGGCACCCTCTGGAGCCAGGCTGGGAGAGTTGGGAATGCTGGGGAGGAGAAGGTGGTGTGGAGACCCCAGAGCACCTTCCAGGCTCTGGAGGGGACACAGGAATGCCAGAGTGACAGGACAAAGGGGAATGGGTTCAAACTGAAGGAGGGGAAATTCAGGTCAGATATTGGGAAGAAATTCCGGCCCAGAGCAGCTCCTGGATCCCTGGCAGTGCCCAAGGCCGGGCTGGGCAGGGCTTGGAGCACCCTGGATCATACAAAGTGTCACTGCCATGGCAGAGAGAGGGACTGGATGATCCCTGAATCCCTTCCCACAGCACTGCAGGTCTCTGTGCAGACCCTGGCCCACTCACAGGGTAGATGATGCTGCAGAGCCTCTCGAAGATGAACACTGGGGTCCTGTAGTCGTCGAGGCTGTAACGCTTGGCAGTCTCTATGCACACAGCCATGAATGCCTTGGTCTCTGACTCTGTGCCTGCCAAGAAAAGGAAGCTTTAAAAATCCCTGGAGTCAATTTTATAGGTTCCACTTCAGCTCAGCACACGCAGTAAATCCTCCTGTGGTCAGCCCCACACTTTGGTGCTCTCCTCTTTCTGTGAATCCTCTCTGTGAAAGGTGGAAGGTATTTATTGGTGGGGTTACTGGGAAAGCCTCTGCATGGCTGGGCAGCACTAAAACAGCCCCATAAAAATCAGGAGGCTGAGAATCCTGGAAAATGAGACTAGGAACTGCTCTGTGCCAACAGAAAACAACTGCAAGCCATAAACCCTCCTGAACTCCAGCAAAGCTCTTTGTGTGGCTGCTCTGCTTTCCCATCTTGATTCATCCCCAGGCTGGGTTCATGAACACAGGTGGTTTTTTTACCTGTTGTCATGTCCTCCAGCATCTCCAGCAGCATGTCCTGGGTCTCATCAATGAGCTTTGTCCTCTGCACCACCAGCTTCCTCAGGCACAGGTACCCATTGAGCACCGTGCCCACCAGCCGGCTCTTGAAGTGCCTTTTGATGGACTCCACCTCCACAAAGGAGGAGAGAAGACCTGGAAAACGTCAGAAAAAGACCTGGAAAACCACAGAAATTCACAAAGTGGGAGAGAATTTCATTTCTAAACTTCCTAGCACGAGTAGGGCTGCAAACAGGGTCACAGAAATGGCTTGCTCCAGCTCCCATCCTGTGGTTCAGTGCTCACTCCTGTGAACTGAGTGGTTGGAGGCAAAAGCTTTGGCCTGGCTTGGAAATTTTAACACATGAAAAACAGTTTGGGAATGAGGAAAGGACTCAAGGAGTTTCCTGCGTGCTCAGAGAACAAAATCCTGCACTCTTTGGCGTTTTTCTGTCGCAAGCTACTCCAAAAGGAGATGATTGCTGCTCTTGTCACACCTCTGATGATGAGAAATGAGTTATCAGTGACATCACCCAACTGGGCACTCCTACAATAAAGTAAAGAATCAGCAAACACGAGGATTCTTTCCCATGACACAATGACCAACATGCTGCCTCTTGCAGGAAGCCAGGCTTTATGGATTCACCCACTAATGGCTGAAGAATGTACAAGAGGATACACAAAAAAAAACAACAATGAGCTAGTTCATGAGGTATTTCCATTTCCAAGCAATTTCTGTAAAAGGGTATACACCCTAGAAGATGAAAAAAAGCTCCCACAGAACTTAGGGAGGTAGGAACAATGGGTAGGAATAAAGCAGCAGTGTTTACAGTGGTGCCAGGGACTGTACTGTGTAATAAAGTGGAATGATGAAGCTTGCCTGGAATGTTACCACTAAACTAAAAACTCTCACAGACCACAAAAAAAAAATATGGAAAAATCCATTTAGAGATTAAATGCTAAATCAATGGCAAAAACCCAGTTTTTCATTCTGACAATGGCAACACAACTGAATGAGGCCTCTCTGAAATTCTGCTGTCAGAGGGCAGTGACCACCCAGGCCCACTCAGTACCTGTGAGACTCTTCAGGGCATATCCCTGCTGCAAATCTGTGCTGAGGGTTGCTTCCTCCAAGGCCAGCAAACGAGCTATTTCCTGAAAATAATTAACAGCTTGTTAGGCCAAGACCCTGCAATGCCAGGATTGGAGTGTCTGACACAGGAACTCGGCACAGAACCTGAGCCAGGCACAGAGAAAGCGCAGCTGTGGCAGCAGGGAGGGAAGGGGAAAAGGAAACTGCCACAAATATCCCTTCATTTTCTCCCTGCATCTTCCTGCTTGGCTCTGGAGGCCCTCCAGGAGGACTCAGAGGTGGCTCTGATGTGGAGAGTGTCACCTCACACCGCTCTGAGCGCTGCAAGCTCAGTGTGCTGCTTCCCAAAGGTTCTAATTCCCATTTCTCCAGCGCTGGCAGCACACCTGGCCCTTCCCTGTCCCTGCACAACACCTTCCAGCTCTCACTGCTGCCAAGGCAGTGCAGCAACATTCACAATTTTAATTACATATTTATATTTACAATGCCAGAGCTGAGGAATTCTCCAGCTGGGGTTAAACCCCCCGTGGCTCAGAGGTCACTGAAGTGTGAACCTGAGAAGCCCAGCAGGGCACTGAGCAAAGGGATGGGATTTAAAGCCAAGCTAAGAGGTAATTTCCTGCTCACAAATCCATACCTTGGTGATGAGGCTGCCAATGTAGGGCAGAACCCCTCTGGCTGCCAGGTAGACCTTCCAGTGGGCAGGTTTGATGAGTTTCTGATACAGGGCCAGGTACTCAGCAGCACACTCCCCAGCAATGCTCAGCTCATCCAGGTAGCTGTGACAGAGAAACACAAGCTGACAACCCCTGCACAGCAACAAAAAGGCATTCTGCAGCTTAAGGACACTGTGGAAAGGAAGAGAAAGCCTCCAGAAATCCATCCTCCCTCTCCTTGCTAACAGCATCACTGATACTCGTTACTTGCTGGATAAATCAGTGTTTGCCCCAAGAAGGAGCTGACTGTGCATGAGCTGGGGTACGTTATGTCACAGCAGCTGGAAGAGAGTTTTCACTGTTATTCTGGCACTGGAGAGGCAGGAGAAATGTTGGCCACACAGCCCAAGAGCTGATCCTTGCCTCTGGAAAAAGCAGAGCCTGCAGGAGCTCCTTGCCAGGCAGCAAACCCCAAATCTCCCTAAATCTACACCCTCTAAAAACCCATCCAGCTCCAAAACACCCCTGAACTGCAGCACACCAGGGAGAGGTGTGAGAAAAGCTGCAGGAAGGGAGAGGTTCTGATGGGAACTGAAGACAAATAGTGGAGGAGCTGTGGAATACCTGGTGAGGAGATCCAGGACCTGCTGCTTCCTGCTGGGGATGGTGGCCAGGGCCTCCACGATGGTGCAGGCAGCCTGCCTGGCAGCCTGGGTGGCCGGAGTGAACAGCACCTGGGGCAGAAAAAGCTGGGTCAGAACCATGGCAACAGATGAACTGGGACAGCTCCCAACATCAGGGCTGGGCAGGGCAGCGTTTTCTTGCTCTGTGACAGCTCCTGCCCTGCTCAGAGTGTGGAAATGGTGTGGGTGACCTGCTAAAACACCACACACAACAAGCAGAGCTTTGCTCCAGGACTGTCCTGGTGTGCACTTGGTGGTTGGGTTCTTTTTCCCCTTGAGATGAAGTTGGTGAGGGAGAGGCAGTTTTTCTTCTCTCGTTTGGTCTTGGCTGATTATTCTTTTCTTATCAGCATTACAAGGTACAAGGAGCTGTGTGCACTAAGAATGGTGCAAAATGGATACCAAAGATCTTCTTCAAGGTTTTTTATATGTCCATTTACCCAATTAACAGATGCCAACTCAATTATTTTTCTTAATGACCCAACACCTGTGTGCTGCACTGTGGAATTTTCTATCCAATTTCATTTATTACCACCCAAAAACCTCTGGAAGAAGAAGATGAAGAAGGAAAAGAGACAACACCCTAAATCCTCCATCTGTTCTCTAAACTACTTTAAACTTTAACTTTTTCACCCAGTGACATAAGAAAACTTCCTAATTTACACATTTACATCCCTAGCTTTTCTATTGAACCTTAACAGTTGTTTTCAGGATGTTATATGAAAATAAAGGTGAAATAGAGATGGAATTAGATGAAATAGAGATGAAATAGAGATGAAATAGAGATGAACTAGAGATGAACTAGAGATGAAATTAGATGAAATATAGATGAAATATAGATGAAGTAGAGATTAAATTAGATGAAATAGAGATGAAATAGAGATGAAATAGAGATGAAATTAGATGAAATTAGATGAAATAGAGATGAAATTAGATGAAATAGAGATGAAATACAGATGGAATTAGATGAAATATAGATGAAATACAGATGGAATTATATGAAATTCAGTGTTTTCTTGGATATCAGAGATAAAGGCACACTCTCTGTGCCTGTGACTCCAACACAGAAGTGCAGCTCATCATGCAGCCAGGAACACCCAAAGCTTCTGAGGTTCAGAACCCACAGACTCCCAAATAAACATCTGATGCTGCATTTCTACGAGAACACCGCTGCAAACCTGACTTGCAGCGAGTCCCAGCCTTCCCCCTGCACAGGAGCTGCAGCAAAGCAGCCTCAGAGTGTGACTGAGCTGTCCCCACCTTTACCTGTCTCAACCAATTGTTGTGTCCCAGCTTGAGGTCCAGAGGACAAGTCCTCTTCCCACGGCGACTCATG
This sequence comes from Parus major, assembly GCF_001522545.3. Classification (NCBI taxonomy): domain Eukaryota; kingdom Metazoa; phylum Chordata; class Aves; order Passeriformes; family Paridae; genus Parus; species Parus major. Next base: position 1,141,226 of record NC_031789.1, read on the forward strand.
AACTGCTTCCACTTCCAGATGTATTTTTCTGACAAGTAGAGCTGGTGAAGCTCAGCTTTGCTGGGAGTTTTCCCGTTGCCATCTGCACCTGCAATGTTGAGCAGAGCCCAGGGGAAGTGTCAGCAGTCAGGAACTGCAAACTGACAGAGTGTTTTTGTTTTCTTATTGCCAAATTCCAGCTGGGGAGCTGAGTGCTTCCATCTCCTGCTGCTGCTGGTTTTGCTCCTGTGTGGAGCCATGCTCAATTCCAAGCCTCATGCAAATCCCAGAACCTCTCTCAAGGAATTCCATCAGCTTTCCAGCTGGCTGGGATCGATTGAAATAAGCAACAAGTTCCATTTTTTACACTCCCTGACTCTCTTCAGGCACAGAGAGTTTTCTGCTCGGGGTTTGAGCCTGGAAAAGTCAGCGCTACAACTCCAAGGACTGAATGTGAGGGTGGGATCAGCTGCCACAGGACAGAAACCAACACAAGAAACACATTTCCTATTAAATCTGGGCACACAGAAATGCACCAGGTCACAGGGGTTACCTCTGGCAGGGAGACACTTCTTCCAAGCTTCATATGATGCTTTGGGGTCCCTCTTGAGCCACAGCTGAGCCTGGGCATGGATTTCGTTGCTGTAAGGCTTGACAGTGGTGAGAGCATCCATGGGCACATCCTAACAAAATAAAAACAAAGCTCTGTGATTCTTCAGACAGCCACAGCCTGCTGCCAAAGAGCAGCTCCTGAGGTGAATCACTGGGTAAATGCAGCTCTTGGACAGCAGCAGGGTAATAAAGTGTGTGTTGTTAATGGTGAACTAAGGGAGACACTCCAGTTCCTACTGAAATATCACTAAACCCATCTCTGACAGCCATCTGTCATTATCAGACAGGCAGATCAAAGCAGAAAAACACCCACTCTCCTGCAAATCTGCTCCTGAATTAAAATCAGTAGCAGTCAATCAATATATCTGAATGAGAACAGTAGCTGTGTAATTAAAAATCTGAGACAGGAGTACTTGATTATATCAAATTTAGGTACTTGATTCTACAAAGCAGCACCAAAAGCCTGCCCAAAATAACCAAGCTGTGGCTTTGAAGCAGCTCTTTCCCCATGCCTCAGATCTGAGGGGAAAAGAGCAAACCCTGAAGAGTTGTGATCAAAATCACCAAAAAAACAGTGAAAACCAGGGAGCAGCCATCTGTAATTTACAGTGTGTGAAACCCAGAGCCACAGGGCTTGTGCTTCCCTAGAACAGTGACCAGGAAGAGCAAGGCTTCCTCACAAACCCCTCACTCAGAGGGGGCTTTCCTGAGGCCAGGAAAAATTAAGGGAATAAAAAGCAAAACTGCTTTTTTATTTATTTACTGAAGGCCCTCAGGTGCGTTTTGGGCAGACGAAGCCCCCCAGGGGCTGCACCCAAAATGTTCCAGACTCCAATCAGCAAATTCCCAGTGTTTTGCTCAGCCTGTGAGGCAGCACCTTGTTTTTCTTGCTGGTTGGAGCTGGTGGCTTGATGAGCTTCTGAAGGATGCGCAGGCACATGAGGGTGATGTTCTCCACAACCACCGGAGTCTTGATGTTCACTGCCATCAGGAAGAGGCTGAGAGCTGAAAGCAGACAGGGATGTGTGAGAGCTGCAGCAGGACACGAATCCACAGCTCCAAACAGCACTTGGAATGGCTTTAGAGGTGGAAATCCTGCTGTATTTGCACAGGAGAGTGAGGCTGGGTGTCTGCACTCACCGCAGCGCAGCCGCAGCTCCCAGCAGCTGTCCTCCTTGGAGATGGAGTCTGTCAGCAGCAGCATCTCGTACTGGAGGCTGCTTGCCTGCAACACACACAGCTCTCAAAACACACATCCAAGTGAATTTAATGCCATGCACACTCAGGAGCTGCTGGAGAGGAACGAGCAAAGCCAGGGCAGGAACTTCAGCGAGTGCCAAAATTCTGTGCTGTGCTCTGACATTTGACATTTCCTATCCAGACTCAACTCTTTTTCTTACAAACATGAGAGAGAAGATGCAGTGATCAGAACACACCAGCAGTGCAGAGAGGCAGAACAAAGAAAGAGGAAAACACTGGAGTCTCTCACCAAGTCTGGATTTGCCCAGTGTCCCTTCAGAGCTGCAGAAACCTTCCCAATGATTAAGTCATTCATTTGCTGTGTGGCCTCTGGATTGTCCCTGGTTCCAGGAGGAAAAAGACAACATTGTTATGCTCTGCTTGGACTAAAAAGCTCCTGGGATTTCAGCTCAGCTGGTAACAAATGCACAAAGAGCTGGAGGTCCCACTTTGGGGTGGGACTGAGGGTCCAACCCAGACCACTCTGTGATTCACACTTCCCCCATGAAGCTTTCCCTTCCTGATGCCTTTTGGAGCTCCCTGAAAACAGAGGCCAGGTGAAATTAAGGGAATAAAAAGCCAAATTGGTTTTTATTAATTTACTGAAGGGCCTCAGGTGCGTTTTGGGCAGACGGGGGGCACCCAAAACGTTCCACGGCTCACTTTGGCTTCTCACACCTGTGTAAGTTTGGTCCATTGGCACATTGGGGGTTAATCCTGCAATTCCAGCCGCAGGTAATGAAGTCATTTAGCCCAAGTTTGCTGTCCCCAACTCCCTTTTGTTTCCATTTCTGGGGCTCTGAGGCAGTGAGGCGTCCCTGGAGAGGAATTTTATCTGCCCAAAGCGGGAGCGCTGACACCGTGCGTGGAGCTCAGAGCTCTAAAGAACTCCAGGACTACAAACCCACAAAAAAAACCCAGAAAATCCCCAAATCCTGAGGCATGGATCCCAGAGCAGCTCTCCCCCAGAGCAGCTCTCCCCCAGAGCAGCTCTCACCTGGTCAGGAGGCACATGAGCTGCCGCACCTCCTCGCGCATGGCGGCGGCGCCGCGCCGCAGGTTGTAGTCAAACAGCTCCCGGATCAGCCCCTGGGCCACCAGGATGTGGCGGATGGCTGCGTTGGTGGCCAGGGCCCTCAGCAGGGTGATGCAGTGCTCGGTGACAGCCGAGGCACAGCCGTAGCACTTGGTGGATGAGGTGTGGCCGCAGCCCAGCACGGACAGGGCGCGGTACTGGCTGGCGGTGAAGGTGGGCAGCGCCGAGCTCTGCGATGATTTGGTGGCCGCCTCGCGTTGCTGCAGGTCGTACTCCAGCAGCTCCTTGCGGGAGGCAAACACTTTCTGGGAACACACAGAAGGAATTGGCAGCCACAAAACCGTGCCTGGGTTGTTTCTGGGGTTGTTTGGGGTTGTTTTCGCTGCGTGTTTTGTGGAGAAGGAATTTTTTTTAAACAAGTGTTTTCAAACTTGGAATCCTTCATGGTAAATCCATGAGGAGTATCAGCCCCAATCCCAGTTATACATGAGGAATGCCAGCCTCAATCCCAGTTATCCATCAGCCCCAATCCCAGTTATACATGAGGAACACCAGTCTCAATCCCAGTTATCCATCAGCCTCAATCCCAGTTATCCANCATGAGGAACACCAGTCTCAATCCCAGTTATCCATCAGCCTCAATCCCAGTTATCCACAAGGAATATCAGCCTCATTCCCAGTTATCCATGAGGAATGCCAGCCTCAATCCCAGTTATCCATCAGCCTCAATCCCAGTTATCCATGAGGAACGCCAGCCTCAATCCCAGTTATCCATCAGCCTCAATCCCAGTTATCCATCAGCCTCAATCCCAGTTATCCACAAGGAATATCAGCCTCAATCCCAGTTATCCATGAGGAATATCAGCCTCATTCCCAGTTATCCATGAGGAATGCCAGCCTCAATCCCAGTTATTCATCAGCCTCAATCCCAGTTATCCATGAGGAATATCAGCCTCAATCCCAGTTATCCATCAGCCTCAATCCCAGTTATCCATCAGCCTCAATCCCAGTTATCCACAAGGAATATCAGCCTCACTCCCAGTTATCCTCCCCACCTGCAATGTAACACTGGAAATGTGACAAATCCACAC
>NC_031789.1:1146804-1148883 GCF_001522545.3 Parus major
AAAGCCCCAAATCTTCTCTTTTGGCTTTTCTTTGGTGGGGAAAACAAAAGTAAATCACTAAATGATGACCCTGCAGCCTGGGAAGCACTCTGTGACACTTCACTGAGCACACCGATCCTCTGGGACAGCACAAGGGAGTGCAGAGGGTTCCTCATTCACCAGCAGTGCTCCTCAGGTGGGATGGGAATCAAACAGAAAAACCTTTGGATTCCAAGCAAGCCCCAATGCCAAAACCCAAATGCCAAAGCAAAGAAATGCAGTCAGCTCCTAAGTGAGGCACTGAACGATGACTTTAGAGGAATTCTCTGCTGCAGCAAGACCCCAACCCAGAATTCCCCAGGCAGTGAGGAGCCTTGAAGGAGCAGAGATTTTGCCAGGGGATGGATGCAGAGCTGCAGTATCCCTCTCCTGCCTGCCCCACCTTCTTGCGATCCTCCTCGTTCTCGATGGGGTCCACGGCGCAGCAGGGCTTGGCGTACAGCATGAAGTCGAAGCGGGCGTATTTACAGAAGCCACAGGCGTTGCACAGGAAAGGATCCTTCTCATCATAATTGATGGACCTGGGGGGAAGGCAGCAGCTCAAAACCTGCAGCTGGAGGCAGCTGAGGCAATGAAATAAACTGGATGGACTTGGCTAAGAGAGGGGTGACATCTGAAACATCTCCAGACCAGAGGTGTTTAATCAAAACCTGCGGATCAGGCAGCACAGGTCCTCACAGCAGTGCCACGTTCTGGCTGGAAAAAACAGTGACAGAAATTGTTCCTAACAATTCTACTTTAATGGCAGTAATTCCCAGTAGAAATCCAGGCTGGGGCACTGAGGAGAACACAGGAATTGTTCTGGTTTGTAGGGTCTGGGCTTTGCTGTGGGACTGACTGCAGCACTTCTCACCCCACTGGGCAGCAGACAGAAGTGATTTACAACTCCCACAGCTCCAGAAGGGATGTGGAAACCTTTCCACACACCAGCAATCACCAGGAAAGAGCCTGCTACACACCTCAAATGCCATGAGGATCAGAGAGGAAAATGGGACAACAATAAAGGGAAAGAGATATCAGATAAGGGGACAAAAGTGACAAAAGAGCAGGGTTTCTAAGGCAGCAGTGGAAGTGTGAATAGCACACAATAAATCACCCCTGAGCCTGCTCTGAATGAGGAGAACACAACAAAAGCCATGAATAGAACTGTCTGTCCAGCCAGAGATCCTGGGGGAAGCCCTGCAATCCCAGAGCTGAGCTCCAGCCTCCAGCCCAAGAAGAACCAGCTCCTGGGAATTGTGTGGTGTGAAGCTGGAGGATGTGGAACTCCAGCTGGCTGAGCACTGTGCTGCCTTTGTTAGCCTGCATTACATTAAATCCCTGTTTAAGCCTGTTTTATACTTCCCCACTAATTTGATTGTGTGCTTTTTATTAAGCAGAATGGGGGATTTACGTGGCAGGGCGTGTGGGGCACCCGGGAGGGCTCTGGGGGACACAAACACCTCCACTCGTGGCACTGGGACATGTTCTGGGGACACTGGGGACACTCAGTGGCACTGGGGACACACACAGTGACTCTGGGGACACACTCAGTGACACAGTGTCTCTGGGGACACCCTGACCTGCACTTGTGGCACTGGTAGACGTTCTGAGGACACACACAGGTGACACAGTGACACACAGTGACACACAGGTGACAATCCCTGACCTGCACTTGTGGCACTGGTAGACGTTCTGAGGACACACACAGTGACACAGGTGACACACACAGTGACACACAGGTGACACACAGTGACACAGGTGACACAGGTGACAATCCCTGACCTGCACTTGTGGCACTGGTAGACGTTCTGAGGACACACACAGTGACACACAGGTGACACAGGTGACACACAGTGACACACCCTGACCTGCACTTGTGGCACTGGTAGACGTTCTGAGGACACACACAGGTGACACACAGGTGACACACAGTGACACAGGTGACACACACAGGTGACACAGGTGACACACAGTGACACACAGTGACACAGGTGACAATCCCTGACCTGCACTTGTGGCACTGGTAGACGTTCTGGGCACACACACAGTGACACACAG
>NC_031789.1:1150952-1153341 GCF_001522545.3 Parus major
GAAAAAGGAAAAAGGAAAAAGGAAAAAGAAAGGAAAATAAGTTTTTTTTTCCACAGGGAAGTTCCCTCCCCGCCCACGTGTGAGGAGAAGCCAAATGGAACCGTCTCGGCTCCAAATCTCCTTTAACTGGGATGAATGGGGAGCAGTTCTAGGATTCGTTTCCTGAGCTTCTGTATTGACATGATATGTAGCCAGAAATACATTTTAAGCCTTTATCCTCTTCATAGAGAGAGACTGTTTGGGATTAAAGAGCTGTTGATGCCTCATGGAAAAACTTTAATTCTACAGACATTTTCTAGGGATTTTCACCTCCATTTTTTTATTAGCAAGGACATTTGCATGAAAACAGGATATTTATTTCTTAAAGATCTCATCTGCTCCCACTGCTTATTCTCAAGCTGAAGTCAGAATCCTCTCTTTGTGACATCATAATCCTCTCCACAGCAGCCACTTGTGATGTCACAGAGGATTAAGACTTCAAATAAGCAATAAGCGGCGGGCAGGGATTAATCCCTAAGCCAGAGAGATCTGATTCTGGTGAGAACATCTCAAGAAGTAAGAAGGGGAAGCACATAAGCAGGACTGGCTCCAGACTGAGCAGAGTGTTGAAAAGGAGCCATTTCTGGTAGGTGAAGCAGTGCTGAGAGAGTGAGACCATCCAACTTCTGGTTTTAATTCTATTCTGTGGCTTCAAACAAACAATGTTAATGCTTCCAGCATTCCTGGACATGCTGTAAAGTCCAAATCCCTTTTGGAGTCAAACTAGCCATGAAGAGCTCTTGGTATTACTACTGCTTCCCACACAAAAAAGTCAGGTGCTTAAAAGAGAGCCTGGACAAAGTTGGAATCCACCAGTTTTACAGACATCTTTCAAGCTCCAGAGGAAATCTGGATCTTTTCTTCAGCAGCTGAAGGGGATTCAGAACAATCCCACCCAATGTGAGCTGGGACTGAGGAGTAACAGCCTAAGGAGAAATCCACCAGTTTTACAGACATTTTTCAGGCTCCAGAGGAAATCTGGATGTTTTCTTCAGCAGCTGAAGGGGATTCAGAACAATCCCACCTAATGGGAACAGCCTAAGGAGTAACAGCCTAAGGAGAAATCCACCAGTTTTACAGACATTTTTCAAGCTCCAGAGGAAATCTGGATGTTTTCTTCAGCAGCTGAAGGGGATTCAGAACAATCCCACCCAATGTGAGCTGGGAGTGAGGAGTAGGAACCCTGGGTGAAAACAAGAAGCCAAGGGAACACATCAAACCCAGAGACTGCACACAAAACTCGATGGACATACTTGTTCTTCAGCTCCACGATGGCCTGCACCGTCCTGTTGTTGTAGTAGAGGTTGATGGTTCTCACCATCTTGGTCCTTTTCAGGTCCCCAATCTTCACTGTCACCTTGCTGATGGTGTGGCTGCCGATGAGCTTCACCACCTGCTGCGTGGTGGTGTAGCGCGTGTCCACTTTGATGGACGACAGCTTGATGTACTGGGGAGGCAAAGGGAGGATTCACCACCTGTCTGAGGGCATCCCAAAACATCAGGGACACGGGAAAGCAGGGCTGGAAATCAGGGAAAGGCTCTTCCCCACCCTGGGAACGGGCACGGCCCCGAGGCCGCTGCGGGAGGGGTTGGACAGGGTGGGATTGTTGTGATTGTTGTGGCTGGGTTTGATCCCTGGGGGCCTTTTCCAGCTGAGGATTTTCCATGGCTGTGTGATTGCAGGGGTACTTACACAGAAGGGCACCTCGGGGTTGTTGCACACGAGGCAAGGATCACTCTCCAGGTAGTAACCATCGAATTCCACGAGGCCGGACAACGTGCTGCAACGAGGGAACACCACACATGGACCTGTGTTTGCTGCTTTAAACCCAAACCACTCAATCACTGCCATTCCCAATTAACACAACTGCTGCCATGAAAACCACACTGGAAATGACAGATCTAATAATAATTAATTTAATCATTTTTCATTTAATAATTTAATAAGCAGCATTTTTAATGTAATTACCAACAGGCGAGGTGGGGGCAAGAACACAACACTAAGAACTGCAAACCTCTACTCTCAGCTGGGCCTAAGAATTCATAAAATGTACATTTTCTGACAGTGAAAGGTTTTATAGCATTTTCTGTCAGTGAAAGATTTTATAATATTCACTGACAGTGAAAGATTTTATAATATTCACTGTCAGTGAAAGATTTTATGACAGTGAAAGATTTTAAACCATTTTCTGTCAGTGAAAGATTTTATAACATTTACTGATAGTGAAAGATTTTATAACATTCACTGATAGTGAAAGATTTTATATCATTTTCTGTCAGTGAAATATTTTATAACATTTTCTGATAGTGAAATATTTTATAACATTTTCTGACAGTGAAAGATTTTATA
>NC_031789.1:1153750-1157816 GCF_001522545.3 Parus major
CATGACATTTTCTGTCAGTGAAAGCAGAGGAGCTCGAGCTCTGCTGGTGGGACAGGACAGCAGGTGTGGCAGGAAGGATTTCCTGCTCTGCCCCAGAACCTTTTCAGCAGAACCTCAGCAGGCCCAGAGCAGGATGGAGCTCAGCTGGAAACCCCTGCAGGGCCAGGGATCACAGGCACAGGTGACTCACTTGTAGATGTTGGAGTTGGGGTGGTTGGTGAGAATGTGGTTCTGAGTCCGGAGGATCTCCACGGCTTTTTGGGAATATTCCTTCAGCTGAAACACAACCAGGAAAAGACTTCAGAACAATGATTTTATTGCTCACAGACACACACAGCCCTCCTCTTGTGCTGTTCCAGGTCCCCCACAAGAGGCACACGCCACAGCCACGGCAGTTCAGCTGTTTAAATCATTATCACCAAGCTGAAAATCTGAGATTTGCACACTAAGTGCTGTTTGTCAGTCAATCCCTGCCAAGATTTGGGTGGCATTCTTTAAACACACTCATGACAGTATCAATGAATTATTTGTTCTCAATCCCACTGATCCCCTAAAAGATCCTCCACTTCCTTTCATCAAAAATCATGGTTACAGAAGATTTCTAGGAGTTGCAATATCAAAAATGTATAAATTGGAGCTGCCTGATGCACAAAAGCCTCCTGTGTGAAAGAAGTGTTTTCCTCAATAAATAAAAAAACTCATCAGCACAATTTCACCCCCAAAACAATAAAACAAAAAAACCACACTTCCAATTTTTTTAAGGACCCTGCTTTCTTTAACACTGAAGTTCTAAGAAAATGAAAACTTTCCACCAGAAGCCCTTTTGACAGAAGATCTGCCCCAGCTGGATGAGAAAGGAGCAGCTGGGATGCTGTGCCTCCCTCCTGGAACGTCACTGTACCTTTTTCTCTGTCTGCTGTGTTTTCAGGGAGAAGTATCCCAGCAGATCCACAAACTGGGCAGCCTTTCTTCCGTAGGCTGGCAGCTCTGGCCAGATGGACCACATCAGATCCAGCAGTAATTCCTGCTGGGACTTGTTGGAGTTCCTGTTGGGTGAACACAACCTTGGGTGAGTGGGTTACAGAAAATCAGGGTCCTGAAGAGGGCACAGGTCTTGTGCAGAAGGAGAATATAAACTCCAGTCCTGGAGTTTATATAATATAATATATATATTTTTTTAATATATATATATTTTTTTTTTTTTTTAAAATATATATATATGTGTGTGTGTGTGTATATATATATATGTATATATGTATTTTTTATATATATATGTATATATATACATAATATATGTATTATGTGTAGATATATAATATTATACATTATACATTCTATATATTATATATTATATATTATATATTATATATTATATTATATATAATATTTTATATTACATTATATTACATTATATTACATTATATATTATATATATTTTATATTACATTACATATTATATATATTATATGTATTGTATTTCATTATATTACATTATATTATATTACATTATATTATATTACATTATATTACATTATATATATTTTATATTACATTACATTATATATATATTATATATTATATTTCATTATATTACATTATATTACATTATATTGCATTACATTATGTTATATTACATTATATATTATATTATATTATATATATTTTATATTACATTACATTATATTATATATATTATATATATTCCATTTCATTATATTACATTACATTACACTACATTACATTATATTATATTAATATTTATATTTATATTTATAAACTGGGCAACCATCATCTTGCAGGGTTCACAGAGCTAAACCCCACCATCCCTTGAAGCCAAACACTCCAAAACAGAAGGAGCTGTCCTGCAACAACTGAACTGAGTCCAGCCCCTCAAGTGCTCCTTTCCCCAACAACTCCCAGTTTTTCCCAGTGTGAGTCTGGACCTGCCCACAAACACCTGCTCCAGGCCACGGCCAGGATTTTGCAGACAGAAATAAAACTGTTCCTTGTGGATGATTGCTGAGATTGATGAGGATAAATCCCAGCTTGTGGATGCTAGCTTTGGAGCAGGCTGCAGCCCCATGGCCTCTCAGTCCTGCCCGAGAGCCAGCCTGGGAAATTCACAGCAGCATTTCAAAACAATCCTCAGAGACAGAAACAACTGCCAGGTGCTGTTTGTCCGTCCTCTCCTTTTCCTTGCAAGAGAAGGTCAGGGGGTGCTGAACCCCACTGACCAATGATGGTGATGTGGTGATTTACTAACCAATAAAGAGTTTCCTTTCTGTGTTTTCCAGGATCTAGTCTATAAGACAAGCCCAGAGCAATAAACAGAGGATTGTTCTGACTCCCTTGGGTGTCCGTGTCGTTCTTTCTGTGTTCCTAATTAGAACAACAACATCTTCCACCTCCAGCCCCAGTGGGAAACTGCATTTCCAGGGCAGCTGCAGAGGGAGCAGCAGCCCTGGGCTCACCTGTAGATGTGCAGAGCCAGGCAGTGAGCCTGCCACCTCACCGAGGACGAGTTGGATTCCAGCAGGAAGCAGCGCAGGAATTGGATGAGGGTCTCCTTGTCAGCGAATTTGTTCAGCTGGTTCACCAGGGCCGTACACAGCTGGTCCTCCTGGCTGCCTGAACCCTCCCCTAGGGACACAGGGAAGGCTTTAGGGAGAGGATAAATGCAGCACCTCACAGGCAGGCCACTCTCCTGCATTTCAAAGAGGATGGTGGGGATAAATTATGTTTCAGGTGACGAGAAAGTTAAATATTCTTTTTCAGAAATATAACCCAACACTCCTGGACTAACAGGGCAAAAAAAACCAAACAAAACTGCAGGAAAACTTGCCAGTGAGGACGTGAGAAATGTGCTACACATCCTGATAAAAAGAAAAGGATTGACCATGAGGCAATGAAAAGACACAGAGAACCATCTGATGGTGAAAGCCAAAGCGGTTCCTTGAAGGAAAGCCAAGTGAGAATTTATGCCCGTGACTTTTATAGGGAAGCTTAATTACTTTCCCAGGACTGTGGATATTCATTAAGCAGCGGTCCTGGCTCCAGCAGAGCTTCCAAGGCAGCCAGAGGAAACAAGTCTGAACACAATCACTGCAGAGCAGAGCTCACTGGGTGTGCATCCCCAGGATTTGTTTTAATCCTCGTGAGCATTTCAGCCTCCTACAACCCAGGACAGGCGAGTTAAGTGGAAGCTGCTTCATCACCAGGTTAGGTAACAACACCATTAGACAACTTCAAACCTACTCCAGGCAATAAACACAGTGGCTTTGGGATGGTGATTTCAGCCCAGCTCTCAGGAGCTGCTTCACCCCAGTCCCATCCAGACATGGGAAAACCTCTCTCCTGATTGTGGCTGTGCCACGAGACATGATCCCAACAGCAGGATTTACCATCCAGCTCTTTCTAAACTGAGTAGAAAAGGCTGTGAGGAGCAGACTTGCTCCCTAAAAGCACAGGACAGAGCCCAGCTGACCCTCACCCTCTCTCTCCTTCTCCTTTTCCTCCTTCTTGCTCTTTTTGGTGGAGGATTTGCTCTGCCCTGCCGCCTGCCCGGAGCCTGATGCTGCAGGAGCAGAGCTGGAAGAGGTGCTGGAGGCTCCAGAAGTCACAGACAGCACTTTGCTGCCACACAGAGCACAAGACAACAGCTGCAGGAGAACTGGGGACACTCCTTCGTCCACCAGGAAGCTGACTTGGAGCAGGAAATACAGAACCGCTGTGGAGGAAAGGAGACAATGTTTCAATCACACGGTTGTGGAATCTCCTTAGCTGGAAAAGGCCCACAGGGATCAAATCCAACCCTGGCCCTGCACAAACCCCGACAATCCCAGCCTGGGACTGGTGTCCAAACCCTCCTGGAGCAGCCTCGGGGCCGTGCCCATTCCCTGGGGAGCCTGGGCAGTGCCAGTACCTCTGGGGGAAGAGCCTTTCCTGAAATCCAACCTGAACCTTTCCTGAAATCCAACCTGAACCTTTCCTGATTCCCCATCTGAACCTTTCCTGATTTCCCATCTGAACCTTTCCTGAAATCCAACCTGAACCTTTCCTGATTTCC
>NC_031789.1:1161861-1182012 GCF_001522545.3 Parus major
GAATGTTAAAGAATGATGAACAAAGGCCTGCACAAGGCCTTGAACTTGAAATCCCGCCCTGCACAAGGCCTTGAAATTGAAATCCCTCAGGCTCTGAGTGATGGGATGATTTTGATGTTTTTCTTAAAAAAAAAGCTATTTCTGCCCCTTTGTAGCCCAAAGAATGTTAGAAAATGATGAACAAAGGCCTGCACAAGGCCTTGAACTTGAAATCCCGCCCTGCACAAAGCCTTGAACTTGGAATCCCTCAGGCTCTCAGTGATGGGCTGATTTTGATGTTTTTTTTTTTAAAAAAAAAACATTTCTGCCTCTTTGCAGCCCAAAGAATGTTCACAAATGATGAACAAAGGCCTGCACAAGGCCTTGAACTGGAAATCCCGCCCTGCACAAGGCCTTGAACTTGAAATCCCGCCCTGCACAAGGCCTTGTACTTGGAATCCCTCAGGCTCTGACTGATTTTGCTGACTTTTTCTTAAAAAAAAGCTATTTCTGCCCCTTTGCAGCCCAAAGAATGTTCACAAATGATGAACAAAGTCCTGCACAAGGCTTTGAGCTGGAGGGAAGTGAGGATGCACTGAGCTGGTCTGGAGAAATAAAGCAGTTTAATTTATTTTACGTTTAATCAGTAATTAAATGCGCCTGTACCAACACCAAACCACGGCAAAACAGCACCAAAAAATGGAATTACTGTGGAAATTCCACCATTCCACACCAAGTTCAGGAATTCTGCCTGCCAAGCACAGGGAGCCATGGGCTGGAGCAGTTTTCCTTCAGGATGATTCCTCCAGGAAAACTGACAGCACCCCCAAAGAACTCCTGCTTTAGGAGGGCACCAAGGATTGCAGAAGCCCTGTGAGCACTCAGAGCGCTCCCAGCTGGAAATTTGGGCTACAGAAGATGGATTTTGGTAAACTCCTGGTGCAGGGCTGCTTTGCTGAGCCCTGCAGAGAGGGGCAGGACTCACCTTGACGTACTGGCGGAGGAAAAAGGGGCTCATGTCGGGGGGAGACGAGGTGGTGTGAGGCTTCAGGAGCTGGCTGCTGGCCACGGGCTCCTCGTCGTTCTGCTGGCTCTTCCAGTACTCCAGCAGGGATTTCAGCACGTGCAGACAGTAATCAACAGCACCAGAGCTCAGCAAGGCAGCTGCTGTGGCACTGGAGATCAGGGAGGAAGCCTGCAACACAGGTGTTGATATATTTTATGTATTAGTAAAGGTCTGTATGCACAAAGCTGCCTTTGAAATAAGTAGTGATATTAAGGGATAAAATCCTTGAAACCTTCATGGAGAAGAGAGAGTAAAGCAAAACAATATCCTTGTGTGTAGGAGAATAAATGGAAACTGTGTGTGTGTTAGCCAATAGTAGCTTGCTCTGCCTGCAGACCCTGTAAAACCCTATAAAAGGTGTGTTAATAATAGAAATAAACGGTGTTCATGTTTACTTCTGTGAAGGGTGGTGGATAAACTGGTGGTTTCTCAATACACAGGGGAGGAGCTGGGTCAGGAACACACCTGGGAAGCTGCAGTGGGGCAGCCCTGAGCTGGCAGCGTGGCCAGGAGAGCAGGTCTGGATCAAACTTTGCAGGCAGCTTTTAAGTTTGGGGTTTGTTTGAGGTTGGGTTTTTTTTTTTTGGGGGTTTTTTTTTTTTTTGTGTTTATGAAAAGCAACTCAAATATTTACAGAGACTCTTTTGAACAAGTGCTTAGTACAGGAAAACAAATAAAATCTCCTCTTAAGTCTAATCTCCCCTCGACACATGTGCCAGAGGCCACTCTGCTGTGGATTAGACAACTAGGGCTTTTTTTCCCTTCTTTCTTTTCCCCTTTCTCATTTAATTTTTTTTTTTTAAAGTTGGGATTTCTGTTTGTTTATCTGGGATTTGGCCAGCTGGGTGTGAATCCTGGGAGAGAAAGAGTCCCTGTTGCAGCTGCCTCTCACAGGCTCTGCTCCACCCAGGTATTGCTCCACCTGCATTCTGCAAGACGAGGAGCTTTGATTTCTGTGGGAAGCTCAAGTGAGTAACAAAAGCTGGAGAAAAAAAGCTACTGTAAATAAAACTATTAAAGCAGCCCTGTAAATCCAAACAAACCCCACAGCTCATAAGCTCATTAAAATTTGATGCAGTTCAGACTAAATTTTTTAACCTCTATGCTTTTTTATTAATCTCCTTCCCACCACACATACTGCTTTTTATGCCTTATTACTGTACCTTTTAGCAACAAATATCTAAGGAATCCTCTTAGCGACTTTTACGTTGACACAGCAGCATATTGCTTTCCAATAATCACATTACAAATCCTCTTTAACCCCTTCAGCACTGGTGAGATGTGAGGGAGAAATGTGCCAGGCTGTTTTAAGTAACATCATTAATGTGCTGCCCTGAGCTCAGTCTGGAGCCGAGCACAAAACAAGAATCCAATTCTCTTTACGTGGCTGCTTCCTCCAGTCCCACTTTCAAAACTCTTTTTCCACAAGAGTTCAGTAATGTTACAGGTTCCCTGTACGTTTTTCCAAAGCTCTTTCAAGGATTTTGCAGTTTTAGATCTGTTATTTCAGTCAGCAGATTTCAGATTGTCTCTGATGAGCAAAAGTTCCCCCGAGCACATCGTGGAATCCCAGAATGGCTTGGGTGGGAAGGGACTTTAAAGTTCACCTCATTCCACCCCCTGCCATGGGCAGGGACATCTCAGGGATGTTTTCCACAGTCCCAGGATGCTCCAAGCCCTGCCCAGCCCGGCCCTGGGCACTGCCAGGGATCCAGGAGCAGCCTCAGCTTCTCCGGGAAGAAGAATTTCTTCCCAATATCTGACCTGAATTTCCCCTCCTTCAGTTTGAACCCATTCCACTTTGTCCTGTCACTCTGGCATTCCTGTGTCCCCTCCACAGCCTGGAAGGTGCTCTGGGGTCTCCACACCACCTTCTCCTCCCCAGCATTCCCAACTCTCCCAGCCTGGCTCCAGAGGGTGCCCTGAGCACCTCTGTGCACTTGGCTCCAACAATTCCACATGTTCTGCTGCTGAGAGCACCACAGCTGTGTGCAGTGCTCATGAGGGGGAGAAAAATCATCCCCTGACAAAGCAATTTGGAGATTGTACCTCACAAATGGAAGTCTTGGATCCTGACTTGGTTCTGGACATGAAGACGCTGAGCAGCCTCATCACCACCAAGTGCACCTCGTTCACAGGGGAGCGCTCGTTCTTCTTGGACACATCCTGCAAGGAAAGACACATCCCTGCTCGCTCAATCCCAGGGCTCAGCAGTGTCCCAAGCCTCTCAAATTCTGTGCTCTGATCCTCAGGAAGCATTTCTAATTCAAGCTCAAGCAATAAGACTAAAAAAGCCTCAGTAGAAGGGTAGGCAGTGGCCTGGCTGCCAGAACAGTCCCACTCAAACGAAAAGCTACATGTGTCAATCAGGAATTTACTGATCAGAGTTTAATTCCAGAAAAACAAATTTTCATGCTCACTTGTGGATGCCAGGCCCAGGAAACAGTGGGAGTTCCACTCATGGAATTTTCTACCTTACATGAAAGGAGGCAAGAGGAATAAACTGCCTGAACACATCCACACAGCAATGTTTCTGGGACTCCCAAGCATTTAATTCCTCCACGGAAGGAAATCCTCTGTAGAAGGAGCAAATTCACTTTACCTTTTTGTCCATGCCCAGCTCTGCAATCAGCTGGGACAGAAGGTTATCCAAAGCTCCCTTGTCTTTCTCATCATCTCCATCCAGGTCTGTTGTGAGCATCAGAATAACCTGGCAAGAGCAGTCAGAGAATTATTACAGGGCAGGTCCCACATTTTCAAGATCACTAGTTATCTTTTATCACAAAACAGCACTAATTTTGATTTATCTGTGTTCTTTTCCCAAATCCAGCCTCACATCCTAATATGAACATTCAGCAGAAACCCACAAGACCTTCCCAAAGGAGCTCAAGGATTGGAGCCTCAGGCTCCTCAGTCAGCTGTGAAGTCACACTGAGAGAGGCACAAATCCAGCAAAAACCTGTGGGTAAGGAATGCTGGACTCACACTGGGACTGGGCAGGGAGGAGAAAAATCAGGTGCAAAGTGGCAGCAGTGCCTGAACCCTTGGATTTGGGGCTCAGCTCCGAGCCCTCCTCACTCACCTGCATGTAAGGGATGGCCCGGACGCCGCCGACGTTCCTCAGCTGGGGTAAATTCTGCAGCAGCCTCTCCAGCAGCATCAGCCTGACCATGTGCAGCCTGGGGACACACCACACACACCCCACATCACACCCAGCAGGGTCTCCAGGAGAGCTGCAATCTGCCCCAGAGCCAGCAGATCCTCCCAGGGAGGAGAGGACTCGCTCAGGCTTCACAGGGGAGCGATGCTGAGCATGCAGAGCACCCCTGAGGATGGAGCCACACCGCCCAGGCCTGCCCACCTGGGGACTGCAACTGCATGGAAACACCCTGGAAATCAGCTCCACGCTGCACTGGGAAGGGACTGAGCCCCTGCTCCCACAGAATGAAAAGCTGCTTGTGTTCCCAGGGACCACCTGCACACACGTTTGTCCCAGCAGTGAATTTCACTGTTGTGAATTTCAGGCTCCCAAGATTTGGGTGATTCCGTGCTGAGTGGACTCACACAGGATTTTCCATCCCTTCCTAGAGGCAGCAGTTTTGTGTGTTTGATGATGATTACACAGAGGTGCTGGCACTGCCCAGGCTCCCCAGGGAATGGGGGCACAGCCCCGAGGCTGCCAGAGCTCCAGGAGCACTGTTTGGATGCAGAGGGTGAGACTGCTGGGGTGTGTGTGCAGAGCCTGGAGATGGACTGGATGACATTTGTGAATCCCCTCCATCTCAGGGGATTCACAAATACCTCAAATTCACAAATATCTCAATCCCATAATTCTGCAACAGCAGTTTGCTCCACCCTGTGTTTCCAACTTCCCAATTTTCCCCCCTCTCCTCCACAAACACCCCCCTGGCAGCACAGACATCACTCCTCAAGAGGAAAACAAAACCTCTTGCCTGTTGCTGGTGTGGACATCCCCTTCTGCCTCCCCTTCCCCCTCGGAGCCTTCTCCCTCCTGCTGGCCCGTGGTGGTGCTGATGGCTCCGGTGCTGGAGCTGACGCTGCCCGGCCCCGCGGGGTGACCCTCGGCCGCCGTGTCCCCGTAGGCGCTGCTCCTGCCGGACACTGCCCAGGGAAACGGGGCAAAACATCATCAGTGACACAAAAAACACCTCCCCTGCTTTGTGTCCACCCAGCACAGCCCAGCTGGGCTTTGGAATCATTTGGAATTTCCAAAGGAGATGCTGGCTTTGGCTCTCAAAGCTACAACAGAAGCTGAAGATGGTGTTTGTAAAAATCTTTGTCACTCTCATCTTTGTGGCCCAAACTGAACGAGTCCCACGGCAGAAATTCAAACTCAGCATGGAGGGGCAGTGCAGACAATTTTTTGTTAAAAACCTGTGATTATTTTACCTGGCTGTAAGTCCCAAATTAAAAAGAGGGGAATGAATTCTACCCCATCCAAACTCAACCAGCAGCAGTGAATTGTGTGTCCTGCTCTGGGTGTTCTGAGAGGAAAAGGCTCCAGGGAGACCTTGGTGAGCCCTCCCAGCACCTCGTGGAGCACTGGGTACTTCTGGAAAGGGATTTGTTACCTGGGGAGAGAGTGACAGCCCCAGGGCAGTGCCTTTAAGCTGAACAAAGACAGGGTTGGATGGGAAATCAGGAATAAATTCTTTACTCAGAGGGTGATGAAGCCCTGGCACATCACCCCATCCTGCAAAGTGTGCAGGGCCAGGTTGGACGAGGCTTGGAGCAGCCTGGGGTAGCACAAGATGATGATTCTGTTATTCCAGCCCAGCAAAAGCTGCTGCAGATCCCACACTGCAGAGAACCACGAAAAGCAGCCAATACTCCGTTTGTGGATCACAGAACAGCGGAGGGCAGCGGTGAGACTTCCTCTGAGCTGAGATTCCCTCTGAGCCAGGGATCACCCAGACGTTCCCAGGGAGGGGAAAGCTGAGGCAGCAGGGAGGGAACAGGGAGGGAACAGCGTGATACAGGGTGATGCAGGGTGATACAGGGGTGCAGCAGGGTGATGCAGGGTACAGCAGGGTGATACAGGGTGATGCAGGGTGATACAGGGGTGCAGCAGGGTGATGCAGGGTGATACAGGGTGATACAGGGTACAGCAGGGTGATACAGGGTGATGCAGGGTGATACAGGGTGATGCAGGGTGATACAGGGTGATGCAGGGTGATGCAGGGCTGCAGCAGGGCGATGCAGGGGTGCAGCAGGGTGATGCAGGGTACAGCAGGGTGATGCAGGGTACAGCAGGGTACAGCAGGGCGATGCAGGGTGATACAGGGCGATGCAGGGTGATGCAGGGGTGCAGCAGGGTGATGCAGGGGTGCAGCAGGGTGATGCAGGACTGCAGCAGGGTGCAGCAGGGGTGCAGCAGGGCGATGCAGGGCGATGCAGGGGTGCAGCAGGGCGATGCAGGGCGATGCAGGGCGATGCAGGGCTGCAGCAGGGGTGCAGCAGGGTGATGAAGGGGTGCAGCAGGGGTGCAGCAGGGGTGCAGCAGGGTGATGCAGGATGAAGCAGGGTGATGCAGGGTGATGCAGGGTGCAGCAGGGTGCAGCAGGGCTCACTCACCGCTGTGCTCCCCAGCCACCGAGTCCACGGCGCTGCCGCCGCTCTCCGAGCCCACGCTGCCGCCGTGCTCCGCGGGCGACGTCCGCAGCGTGGAGCCGTCCGTGGCCGCCGTGCTGCCCTCGTCGTCCGACGCTGGAGCTAAGAGAATAAAGAGAGCTGTTACAAGTAAAAACACTGCCTGGGAACAACTGCAAACCACGCTCACGCCACGAGGGAAAGGCTGCAGGGACTGGGCTCTGGGTTTGGGGACAGCCACAAAGGGAAAGGGAGAGGGACAATTCAGGCTGCTGAAAGCCCTGGAGGGGAGATACCCCGAAAGGAAAGCTTCTCATCAAACACACAGGCATGCACAGTTACTTAAGAGAACAATGTCTGCTTGTTCATAAATGCAAGGGAAATACAGCACATGCTTTGTTTTGTCTGCTTTAGTTTCAAGAGAGGAAATGACTTCCTCAGAAATCCACAGTGAGTCAATCAGAGCAGGGAACAGCTCTAAGTACACTCTCAAAAACACAAGAAGCCAATAGCAATAAGTGGCTCTTCCAAATCTGAAGGCATGACTTAGGTCAGAATGTGAAAGAGATGATGATGCCTTGCAGTGAACAGTTACCTGATGCCGTTGTGTCCGAGAGCGTTCCGGCGTCGAGGGAGGAGGAGCTGGGAGCTTGGCCCGACAGCCCCAAGCTCTGCAGTCCAAGGGCACTGCTGCTGCTCCCTGCAAGCACAGAACAACTTATGAGCACCTTTCTTTGAGAGGATGAAGTTAACTCTGGCATTTTCTGTACATTTCATGGTTCTGCTGTCTTTGGTGGTGACACCGACAGCTTTGCCTCGTTTCTTCCCCAGTTTCCCCAGTTTCCATCCCCTTTTTTGCCTGCTGACAGTGCCCAGGTCTGACCTTGCTGATCTTGTTGCAGGCTCAGGGCAATAGCCAGCTCCACCATTGTCTCATCATCTGCATCTGGAGGGATATCCAGCATGGGAGGGAACCCCTCTGCTCCAGCCAGGAGAGCCTCCAGAGGAGAAGGGTTCCCATTATTCACGTTCTCAGAAGTCTCCAGAACCATGGATTCCGACTGTGGAGAGAGGAAACACACTGAGAGCTTTCCCCAGACCACCAGTCAGGGAGCAGAACTACACTACCTCATCAGAACTAAACTAACTCGAGTCCTGGCACACTTCAAAGGCTTCGAGGAGAAGCTCTGGACTCACCACCATCTCAAAGTCGCCGTGATCCACCTCGCTCTGCTCCTGGCTCTCCTGCCGGATGTGCTCTCCGTTTGTTATCCCAGAGCTCTGCAGCTTGTCTTCTGCATCGTCATCATCATCATCATCCTTATCTCCTGAGTGCCACAGCAGGACTGGGTCAATCTCCTCATCCCACCCCAAACAAGGCACTTAACGCTGGGGAAAAGCCCCAAGCTCCCCTCAGTTCCCAAGAGATTCCCTGACACCGACAATTTGCTCCAATTCTGAAAAACCTCTCTTGTCTGCAGCTCTGGTAATTTTGGTCTGCACACATCTTTGACTGATTTATTAAACCCTGAAAACATGCCTAGAAATACTAACTCCAGATAAAATGATCAGATTTTCCTGTCACTGAAAGGGGAATATCTCAGAGAGATTTCTTTGTTGAATCCCAAAATACCAATGAAAAGGTGAGAGTTTATAAAATAAAAAGGGGCTTAAGGGGCAAGGGGAAGGAAAAGAAAGGAAAAAGGCTGATTTTAGGGTTTTTTTAGTCCAAATTTGAACAAGATCACTTTATTTTCTGGCCACTCAAGAAGGCCATGCTGGTTTGTGGCGTACCCATGGGAGTGTTGCTGCGAGGGGACGATGGCAGGGTCACGTGCCGCCGCTTGTTCCGAGGTCTCAGCACCCTGATCAAAGCTTGCTTGCAGGAAAAGCTCACTGCTGGGTCCTGCAGGGTTAACAGTTCATCATTACACTCCTTAAACTCCAAGTCTTTAATCACAGCATTTGGAAAGATGGCTAAAAATACATTTGTGACTCTTGTCAGTCTTTTGTGTAGGACACGAGTCACTGCCTCAGCTCCCTGCTCCCCTCAGGAGCCACAAAGCAACACTTGGAATTCCACATGGCAAACATTACTGGAACACAAGAAGAGAGAATTCTCCTTCCTTCAGTTCTGGTGGGTGTTTTTGGCTGTATTTTGTGTCTGTGCTATGTATTTGCATTCTACCCACATTCAATTCTTTTCACGTTATAAAACCATAGAAACGTTTAGGTTGAAAAAGCCCTGGGAGATCAAGTCCCAGCACAAACCCAACACTGTCCCCAAGTGCCACACCACACTTTTACGTCTCTCCTGAGCTTGGGGACTCCACCACTGCTCTGGGCAGCCTGTGGCAGGCTGGAACACCATTTCCATGAAGAAATCTTCCCTGAGGTCCAACCTAAACCTCCCCTGGTGCAATCAGAGGCTGAGGAAGAGCAATGAGAGCAGAGCAGGATGACATACGGGGCAAAGTAACATCTGCATGTAGATCTTGGATGCAGTGTGGATACAGTCCAGCTCACAGGTGCAGTATCCATGGATGATATCCACCAGAGCATTGACTGTGGCTTCAACGTGGGTGAGACCTGAGGAGGAATAAAAGCAGGAATGAAATCAGCTCTTGGTGTTCCAGCACAGAGTGAGGCGCTGCAGGAAGCATCTTTTGTTTGCAGACTTCGAGGCACAGTGCTAAGAGCACAAATATATTGATTTTTGATCCAGACTGAGCCAGTCTTGTCTGTCTGATGGAACATTGTCATACCAGCACCACTGAGTATGCTCCAACACTACCCACGAAGCCAAATGTGGGGAAATCACCCATCAGTCCCTTTTTCCTGGCACAACACACATCCCCCTGAACAAAAGCTGCAGGATCAGGAGCAGAACCAGCAGCTCCACCTCATAAACCGAACAAGTTGTTTTCTCTCTGCTTACAAACTTCAGACAGGCTCCTTCAGAAAGCACAGACAGCAAAGGAAGAGCTCTCCCACCTGGCAGGCAGGCAGGGGCCAGGAAGGCGTTTTTGGGTTTGGAAGCGTGGAGTTTCCAGAAGTGGTTCACCAGCTGGGTAATGAAGGTGCAGCCCTCTCCTTCCACGTGTTTCTGGGCCTCCTGCCCTTCTTCACTCTCTGCACAGATTAAAAAATCACCTCTCAGAAATATGCAGGGGAAAACCTTAATGAGGGGAACACCAAATTTATTGGAAATGGCTTTTTTTTTCCCCAGAGGCTTTGATGTTCTCATCACCAGGATATCACACACCTAGCAAAGGTGTCAAATCCAGCCCCTGTCGCTCCAAACCCGACACCCCAGCACAGCCCCCAATTATCACAACAGAAACTCAGAGAAAATTGCAGACTTATCTACCTGTTTCCAGCAGCACAGTTGATTCTGTGAAGTGGACCAGATTGTTGGGTCTCATAATAGCAATGGATCGAGCAGTGATGACCAGCCTCTGGAACACCTCGGGGTCAAGGTCCTTCCCTTCTTTGGTGGAGGAAGCCAAATACTGAATGGCTTTGCATAGCAGTGCTTGATCCTGGAGGGTGAGAGGGGACAGGCAAAGAAAAACAACAGAGAAAGCAGCTGAAGTACAACCAGGGGACAGATCCTGGGGAAATCTGGCATTTGCCATCCAGGGAAGGACAGCTAAGCCTAAAAGGTCACAGAATCCCACAACTCAGGTGAAACACAAAAGCCAGCAGGGCAGGCAGCAGGAGCTGAAGTGAGATGAGCCAGGAGGTTTGTTTCTGCACCTCAGCCATGACCTGGCAGGTCCCAGAAGCCCCCAGATCCACGTCCTGGGCAGTACCTTGTGGTTGTGGTAGGCTGAACGGCTGGTGTGCAAGCTGGCCAGGAGGCTCTTGGTCTGCTGCTGCACGCTGGAAGGGGCTGGCATGGACAGCAGCACCATAGCCAGCTCCTGAGCTGCAAACTTATTCTTCTCCTAGGAACAGACAAACCCCATCATTTACTACATTTACCATCCCTCGGGGTACCTGCAGCTCCCTTCCCTCAACAGCCTTTTGACAGCCTCCCTCCACTGACTATCTGACATTTAGGAAAAGTCCTTTTGACATTTATGGGCTCCTGCCCTGCTGTTTCTGTAAACCAGGTCACTCCCCAAGCACAAAAAGCCCACCAGCTCTAAATGCAAATGCCAATTGTCATTCTAAACTAGTTTCAGACAGCTTTTGGCTAAGGCAACTTTCAGATCAGTGCTGTGAGCAAAAGGGATGCGGCTCTGCTGCTATCAGGCCCCCGGGGCTGCAGGAGGTAGTGCTGAGCTCACCCCTCCTCCCCCAGCTCCACAGCTCAGGAATGTATTCACAAAGTTACTTGCCTTCTCGTTGACTGGTCCCACAGCAAAGCAGCTTTCCAGCGCTTCTAAAGAACTCACTACTAGCCTGGAGGGAGAGAGGAAAGCAGGCTTGAGTACAGCAACCCCTTCTCTCTCCTTAGCACTTTGCTTTATGCGGGCTACACTCATGAGTAGCTCAGAGACAGCTAACGAATGCCAAGTACAAAATCAAAGCATGATAAAACCTGCCACAGGCACCATGCATATCATTTCATTGTGTTACAGACCAGAGTTAAACCTGGCTCACGCTCACAGACAAACTTAGGACTGCTTTAATAATCCACAGCTGAAAGACAGGGGCTTTTCTCTCCCAAAGAGGATAAAACATTTCCTTACGCAGCCTGCAGCAGGGATAACTTGGATTGTCTTGACAGTCCCAATTCACCATGGCCCCCAGACGTACAGATGACTGCAGATCAAGGCTGGCTATGACACATGGGGAAAAAGCGGAACCGACTTTGCTCAGGGAGCAAACGTTCTCCTGGCTGCCTGTTCTCACACAGGTTGCTCTTCCCACTTTGGAGTTTTCCAGCACAAAATATTCCGGTGGGAAATTCGCTCGGAGCACTGGGTGTGACCCCCCCCCTACCCCAAGAGAGGGATGCTGAGGTTCAAACAGGCTGGAAAATGCTTTTTCCAAGGGAAAACCTGATTTTCGAGTGGCAGCAAAGTCCCTACTCTGTGTCCCCAGGTAGAACCACCTGAAATTGCCATCTGACACACCAGAAGGAGCAGGAAAATACAGGAAAAGGCAGGGAAAAGAGAGCATTGAGGGGAAAAATAACACTGATTGGGAGGTAGGAGGAACAACTGTCTGGTGTGGTGGTGGTAAATAACATCCCCCTCCCTCCCCACAGCCACCCTCATAAAGCTTGGAGGGAACACAAGTGGGATAAAAAGGCACAAGGAAGGAACAAAGCAGAGAGCAGTCTGTCAGATAAGCAACAGTTAACACTGTGAACAGCAAAAATCTGCAAACCAGCTCATCTTTACATTTGCTAAACCATCTGCCATGCAATGACCAGGATGTAAAGAAGCAAATGTGACTCAGAAAACAAAATAAAAAGCCCCAGTCACCAGAAGCCACAGCATGTGTTCTGTCTCTCTGACACACACTCTCACTCGTGCAGAGAAAAGGATGCCATACTAACCGGTCCAGGGTGGTTAGGGACTCAGTGTCAGAACTTTGGGGGAGCAAAGAAAAAAGGAAAAAACAAAAAATAAAAATAAAAATAAAAATAAAATAATGTGTAAAGCTCACAGAAAAACTCCCTAGAACACATTCTAAGCAAAAGGCAAATTAAATGGGGAAATCAGGAAGCCAGGGGAGCGTCAGTCTAAGCAGGGTCTTTCTACCTGGGCAGCACACACTGGGCTGGAGCAGAACAAAGACAGAGATGAGCCAGGTCACCTCACACAGAGAAGCCAAGCACCACTGAAAGCACCACTGAAAGCACCACCCAGGCTTAAATTCCAGTGCAGACACCACACTTGGATAGAAAAGCTGCCTCCTGCCTGCCACTGACTGCTCCTACTCCAGAGGCTCTTCAGGAGGTAACAACAAATAGGAAGAATGGGTTTTTTTTTTATATCTGAATTTTTAGAACATAATCCCAGTGCTCTGGAAAAGCAGAGAGAGTGTCTGTGGCGAGAGGGACATCTTGTGGGGATGTCACAGCAGAGGAGGGAAGGAAAGGGGAAATAAACACAGGAAAAAACCCCATCAATTATGAGACAAAGTATTAAAGGATGGCTGAACAGGTCCTTCAGCTGGGCCTCAGTGGCACCTCAAGCCCTGAGGATTTCAGTCTGACAAACTTGAGCACCAGTTCCTCCCAGCTCTCTGAAATGTCCATCTTTCAGCAGTACCAGCTCCTCCTGCCCCTGCTGCTTTTACAGCCCTCACGATACAAAGTGTGAGCTCAAAGGAAAACACAGCGTGGATGCAGGAGAGAACACGAGTTTATTCACTGGGTTTATGTCCAGGTGACCCCTGGGGTTTGGCTCTCAGCAGGGATATGGGGGAAAAGCCAACACCTTCCCCAGCAGAGCTCAGCCCATGGGGCTACAAGGCAGGCTGGTGGGAGCCACGGGCCTAAAGCAGAGCCACACACAAAGCCCTCCTCAAAACTGAGCTTAACTTCAGAGAGACCCGACCTCTGTGAGCCTCAGAGACCAAAAAGGGCCAGCTTGAAACCAGGGAATGCACCAAGGCAGCAGAAATTGCTTTGAGCTCCTGGAGACTGCTGAAACATGAACTAGGCAGCACAAGCAAGCACACAGATCTACCAAGAGCCACCACAAACCCTCCTGCTGAGAGAATAATCAGTTTTTAATCGCTGCTGTGGAAGGCAGTGAGAACAACTCAAATTCCCTCCAGCTCTCTGAGTCAGGAAAAGCACCCAAGAACCCATTTCCAAGGATAAAGAAAGGGAAGAGTGTGGAAATACCTCTCCAGGACAGTGCCACTGGCAGCAGCAGGGGCGGCTGACTCGGTGTCCCCAGTGCCGTTGCCTTGGTTGAGGTTTGGGGGACACACGTTGCTCACAGAAGCAGATGGGAAATCCTCGGGGGGCTCGTCAGGCCACCCAAACTGCTCCTTGGTTTTGCCATAAATTTTTATGGAATCCATCATGGTGACTCCAGCAGGATCCACGGAAGCTCCGACTGTAGCGGTGAGAGAAATTTCTTAGAATCTGAGGAAACTGCTGGTTTTGGATCCAAACCAGCCTCGTTTCACAGGGCCAGGACAGCAATTACACTGTCATTAACACACAAACACTGACAGTGCCACCTCCTTTGCAGGGCCTTTTCCCTCCTCTTTCCTCAGCACAAAATCACTGAGCAGCACCGAGAAACTGGGCCATAAACAAAGCCACCAAAACCCCTCCTCGAGATGTTTCAGCGGCCAAGGGATGGTGAAAACTCCCTGAAGCAGCTCCACCCCACCCCAAAGCGAGCCAGCAGCAGCTGAGGGGCTGCAGGAGCCTTACTGAAGATGGTGAGTTTCTTGTCAGCCTGCAGAGCCTCCTCCCGGGTGAAGGGGAAGTCGAACCAGCGCGCGCGGGTCATGTTGAGCTGCATGGTGCGGCCGAAGATCTCCAGGTAGGAGGGAGCTCTCTCGATGGCCTGGGTGCCAATCTGGATCCTCATGCCTGTCATCACCATGGTGCTGTTGTTGTTGGTCACCTCGATGGTGAAACCCCCAGGCTGGCAGGGTGAGAAATGAGGGATGGCACCAGCATGCTAGTTAAGATCATTTATTGATCAAGTAAACCAGGTATCAGGCTCAAAGGTGTGAGATTTAGAGAGGAACAACAAGTCAGCCATAGCTCAAGGTAGTCACGGGTTTCTTCTTCACACAGCAATAAATAACATTTTGGTCTGATAGACAGTTAACAGAAAACTTGTTTTTACTTAATAACCTATCACCTTTGCTGAATTTTGCCACACTGCATCTCTCTCTTAGCCAGAGGTGTGTACTCATACACACCCCTCTATTATAGCTTCTAGATCCCCAGCCTACTCTATAATTCACATTATTACAGCTCAAACCTCACACTATTTTACCCAATGATAATCATTTCTTACTTAGTCAAGACATATTCTTACTTATAACCAGAGAAATCTAAGTTTGCAATTTTTCTACCTGATGTTTGTGTACCTTTATCATTACATCAACCCAAACTCTTTCCAAGGCTGCAGATTGAAACCTTCAGTGGAACTTTCCATTTTTTTACCATTTCCCACAACAAACCACAGCTCAAAAATCCCCTCTGAAGCCAAGGGCTCTGCACAGAGCTGAATTATGCTATTTGTGTGGGGTCATTAGAACAAAGCAGACTCCTGAACAATAATGATGCCACCCAGATTGCCCCGCTCACCTTGGTGTTGGCCACGTACATGCCCGTGGAATTGAGCCTGTGCTTTATCTGCTGGGCATTGTACACCTGCAGCAGGTCATTGCCTCCAAACTCCACGTCTGTCAGCTGCTGGTTGTGCTCAAAGAAGTCGATGGGGAAGTTCACCTGGCTGGATGTGCGAGTTGCTGAAAAGGGAAAGAGATCTTTATGACAAAACAGGCAAAGCTGTGGTTAAAAAACCCACAGAAACAACTCAGGAATTATTTTTATACACATCCATGGAAACATTTTACCCACTTAGCCAGTGTTGGGGTCTGAGATACAGAGTGTGTGCCCTTGTTTCTAATGCTTAGTTCTAGAATTTAAGGAAACACTGAATTTCATATGATATAAAATTCATGAGCGTGTTTTCATGGTGATACATGAGAACAAATGCTAAAGGTAGATAGGAAAAGTGTAAATGTGTAGATAGAAAGTTTGTTAAATCACTGGGTGAAAAAGCAGTTTAGAGAACAGGAGACAGGATGGAGGATTTAGGGTGTTGTCTCTTGTCCTTCTTCTTTCTTCTTCATCTTCTTCTCCCAGGGGTTTTTGGGTGGTAGTGAGTGATTGGGTAAAAAATGTCACAGTGCAGCACACAGGTGTTGGGTCATTGGGTCACTAATAAAAATAATTGAGCTGGCATCTGTTAATTGGGTAAATGGACATATAAAAGACCTTGAAGAGGATCTTTGTTGGCCATTTTACCCTTTTCTATCACAGTGCACACAGCTCCTTGTACCTTGTAATGCTGATAAGGAAAAATAAACAAGTGAGACCGAACAAGAGAAAACTGCCTCCCTCTGGTCAATCCTCAGCTCAAAGGGAAAAAGATCCCAAACCCAAAAGTCCCTAACGAGACAAGCCAGCAACTGAACGAGTGTTTTAAGTATTTAGATGATGCTGATCAACCTTTCCACCTGCATTAGTGACAAAGGAGGAGTGAGGAGCCCTTACTGATGGCGGCCGCCTTGCGCTTGCGCACGGGTTTCATGATGCTGATGACGCTGCTGGGCTGCAGGGAGGGCTGCAGCCAGTAGGATGTGTTCTCCACGTTGGCCATGTAGATCCTCAGGCTGCCATCCTCACACAGCAGGATCATGGTGGTCCTCTGCTGCTCGTTGCAGGCCGTGTGGCGGATGGCCACCATGTCCTGGATCTGCAAGGCAAGGAGAGGAACTCTTGCTTGGAGGAACAAACTCTTTTGTGTTAGAAAAGCTGCCAAGATTGGTTGAGAGAACAAGAAGAAAGCAAATTTTAAGAGTCAAAAATTACAGGGAACTCTGGCTAACCTTGGCTTTGGCTGGCAAGGTCTTGATCTCCTGGATGAGGAAGGTGTCGGGTTTCACCATCACCACCAGCGGGACACCCGTGGTCTGCTGGACACAGCACACCAGGCCAGGGTGGTTCATCACCTCAGACCACTGACACAGGGCTGGAGAAGTCTTACTGCCACCATTGGAACTGCAAAGAGACAAAGGGCACAATGACATTCGTGTCAGGAGCAGCACAAGCAAAAGCACACAAATTTCATTCTGTTCCAATCAGTTAAAGCTTTGTCCTGAGCAGGGATGCAAGTGCTGCATCCCAGCCCTCAGCCCTGATCCCTACCCTGCAAACTCCAGGAAAAAAGTGGCTTAGTGTTGCATTTTATGCCCCAAATCAAGGATGTCATTTATAAATGGCTTTCAGCAATGTTTTTATCTGAGCAGTTCCACGTTTCAACACACCTAACAGCAATAAGCAAAGGCCAGCGCAGGAGAATCGGTGTCTGCTCACTGGAAAAAGTGGAAACAGAGCTGCAAAAAGACCAAGCCAAACTTGACTGGAGTTCAGGAGCTCTTGGAACCTGACCCTCCTTCAGAGCCCACTCGTGACAGTGGCTTTGTGTCAGGCCAGTGAAGCGTCTGTGACCTGAGTGTGCAGCACTGTGTGTCACCAAACACAACAGAACCCTCTTTTTCCTGCCACATTCACAGAGTTTCACTGGTTTCCCCCAAAGGAGGCTGAAAATCAGCCATGCACAAGGTCCACTGCAGCAGTGGTGCTGAAAGGAAACAAAGGCTTCCTGCTCGGTGAGGGTGGATAATCCCATCGGTTCCAGCAGCCCACCCTGTGCAGCTCCCACACCTCCTGCTCTCAAATCCTGCTGGGAGGACAAAATGCATCCTCAAACAGCCAGCTTTGGTTCCTAATCATCCTGCAACTGGGGTATCGTGGAATTCCTCAGCTGGAAGGGACCCAGGAGGATCATCCAGGACAAAAGGACCATGAAAAGTGGCAAGAAATCATGGGCCAGCAGGGGATTTTCACCACAAGGTCTGGCCATTCAGAGCTGGGATGTTTATTTTTAAAAGAAGAAATAAATAGAACTGCAGGGAGTGGTCCCTCAGGATCCTCACCTCTTGATGTTGATTGGGAAGAGCCGCTGCACTTCCAGGCTGGCCCGGCTGATGGTGGCTGCAAAGGATTTGCCTTGGCAGTAGCTGAAGAACAACATCTGCAGCACGTGGGAGTAATAGACTGACACCCCCCCTCCTGCCACCTGGCCATTGCTGTCCTGGGGGACACAGAGAAATGCCAACATTCAACACAAACATCTCCAAACGCTCTGCCAGGCTGTTACATTCACAATTATTCCCCAAGCCGCCCCTCCTCCCCAGCAGTGAGAGCAGAGCCCTAAATGACAATTTCCTGAGCTGAACTCCTGGGTGAACTCATCCATCAGACACTTCAAAGGCTCTGGGAGGGGATGCTGAGCCTGCAGACCCGCAGGCTGTAGGTAACACCCTGAGCTCCTGTGGTTGTGAGCCTCAGCGCTGTGTGACAGTGTCACACCGAGTGTTCCCTGTCAGCCCAGCTCACAAAACACCTTCCTCAGGGCCTCCTCCCCATCTGCTCCTGCTCTGAAGCAGGCTGGGGTAAAAACAGCAGAGAGATTTGAAAGGTCACCCTCCAGACTAGAAACAAAAAGCAGCTCTCCAGCCCCAGCCATGGTGATTTATCCCTTCTGCTCCTGCACCTTTGGAGTGCCTCGCTCTGAGAACAGCACTGCTCTGAAGCCATCTCCCTGCTGAGAAATCCTGCTGGGCATGACTTCAGAGCCAGCCATGGAAAACATGCTCCATTTTCTAGATGAAAGGATCAAGGGGTTTAATTTTCACCCCCACCTCCTTTTACTATAAGGATATTTCTCTCTTTAGAGGAATAAAGAAAGCTCCTTGATCTAGATCAGGGGGGCTTAAAAAGAGAAGGAAAAAAAAACCCAGAAGGGAAGTTCTGCCTTCAAAAGATGCAAAAAAAGAAAGAAAAGGAAGTGACCAGCACCTTCAGGTCCTCGTGGTTGACCTCAAGCACGTTGGTGACATAGAAGGGCCCGTGCTGGGCACTGCTGGCCTCCTCCATGAGCTGGGTGTAGATGTAGCCAGCAGAGGACATGATGACAATGATGTTCTTCCCCTCCTCGTTGAACAGGAACGTGACATCCCTGATTTTGGAACTTGGGAGGAGGAAGTAGAAAGTTGGACTCAAGGCATCTACTGAGAGGTCGTAAATCTGTGGGAAGGAACCAAGGAAATAATTAACTACAATGGTTATCAAGGCAGTAATTAACTGCTGTGATACAAAACTGCAAATGAACAAGAGATGAGGGAATCCCTATGAGATGTTTGGAGCTTTTTTTCTCTTTGAGCTCCTCAGGTTTGCTTTTCCTTGCAAGAACAGCCCAAACATCCCAGATTTCCAATTTATTTCTGAGAATATTATCACATTCTCCCACATGCAACTCCCCAGGGATCCAGACTCTGATGGCCACCAACAGCTGGTGGCCAGATGTACCTTGACAAAGTCTGCAGTGACAATGGCCAGCTCTGTTTGAGATCCTGGCAGCCACACAGCTTTGATGATGAAATTCCCAGTGGCCAGTTGGGGATGAAGCACCAAATGATCAGACACTGATCCAGAGCTGCTGAACGTCAGCACGTGGCAATCCTGGAGTAATGGAAATGGGTTAAATATTAAAACAAAGTGTTTATAAATATTTGAAGCCAAGAATGCAGTTAAAAGTCAGCATTTCTCTTATGGCAAATAATGACCCAGAGAATCTACATCTCCATTTCCTGCACTGAAGAGAAATGATGGGAAGGTTTGAAAAGAAAAAACTACAGAGAGTGCAGCTTTTTCTGTAGATTC
The DNA here is from genome assembly GCF_001522545.3 of Parus major. Taxonomy (NCBI): domain Eukaryota; kingdom Metazoa; phylum Chordata; class Aves; order Passeriformes; family Paridae; genus Parus; species Parus major. The sequence continues at coordinate 1,180,974 of NC_031789.1, forward strand.
TGCACTGAGAAAGCTGAATCCAAATTTGAGAGAATACCAAAAAGAGGAGTCCTTGCCAAAGAACACCAATTGTTACAATGACTAAACCTTGGCTCTTGTCTTAAAACAAAATCAGCCTAAACACACTAAGAAACACTATTTTGAGGCACTGCCTCATTAATTATATTGTTCATACAAGTCCTGCTCCTTTCACCTCATCTGTCTGGTAGGAAAGCGAATGAGGAGCTGAATCAGTGACACAACTTTGGAGGCAGCTCCGTGCTAACTCCAGGGAGGAAACAAACACAGCTGGCCTGGAGCTGATGCCTGCAGCTCCCTGGAAAAGGGTTTGCTTTACCTTCAGCCCACACACAGCCAGGTAATCCTCCTTGCAGGGGTTCCCAGTCAGGCTCAGCACCGTGAAGGGGACGGGCGCGGACGCCAGGCGGGTCAGGGTCAGCTTCCTCTTGCTGGAGTCGGCTTGTTTGAGCAGGGCTGAGAGCTGCAGCACTGTGATCTGCACCACAGAATGAACTCAGGGGAGTCAGGCATTTCAGCTCCAAATGCCACTTACAGAATCAGAACCACACAATCATCCAGGCTGGAAGAGACCCACGGGATCACTGAGCACAGCCATCACCCCAGCACCTCCACGATCACCCCTAAACCACATCCCCGAGTGCCAGGTCCAGACACTTCCTGAACACCTCCAGAGCTGGTGATTCCACTCTGGGCAACATATCCCAATGTCTGACCACTCCTGCACACAAGTTCTTGTTCACAGGAACGGATTTGAAGCTCCCTTGGTGCACCTTAAGGCCATTTCCTCCTGTCCTTTCACTGAGTCAAGGATCCCCACCCGACTCCAGCCTGCTCTCAGGTGGCTGCAGTGAGGTGGGAGAGGGCAGGGAGCTGTTCTCACTGTGCCTGCTGCAGGAACCCTTTTCCCTGGAGAGTTTTTCCTACAAGATGTTCCCTAAGCTATGCAGAACTTCACACCAGATCTCAAGAGATGCAGAACAAACCACAGTTCTGTCTGTTCCTCAGAGCTGGGAACCCA